>NC_132879.1:276278-308778 GCF_030463535.1 Salminus brasiliensis | reverse complement strand
GTCTGGTGTTCTAATTCTAATTCCTGGCCAATATTACATCTGTGTCTGAGTATGTGAATCTTTAGGATTAGCAGATCATTAATGTCATTTTAATGGATTTTAAAAGTATGTGTAGTTTAAATTACATTATTAAATGTAGCTATAGTGATGATTGATCACATTATTAAATGTAGCTATAGTGATGATTGATCACATTATTAAATGTAGCTATAGTGATGATTGATTACATATTTAAGTAAAGCCATAGTGGTGATTGATCACATTAATACATGTATCTATAGTGATGATTGATCACAAAATAAAATGTAGTAATAACAGTAATTAATATAATTATAATAAAAAAATAATACCAAAACAAAACCGAGCAAGCAGGCCAACACACCGTGCACCGCCATGAACATACATACACGTGATCACACACAAGATCAGACAAGTGAAGGTCGAAACAAAGGGGTACTTATACACAGACAGACGAGGAACACCTGGAGCAAACCAGCGGGCGTGGCTACATAGGAGGCACAGGTGGGAATACTAATGAGCAGGCGGGGCTAGGAAGGACAGAAGTAAACAGAGCCATGTGACACAACACATAGGGACAGCCGTGACACTCTCCTGTTTCCTTTTCAGCTCAGCAACAGACTGAACCTCTTTAATCGCATCATGTTCTGCCTTCTTTCTTTTCATTTGGAGCTCATTTTTATCTCAGTATTTTGGGCTAGTGAATTGTGATTAATCACAGGACGATATGGACAGTAAATAGTGATTAATCACAGGACGGTATGGACAGTAAATAGTGATTAATCACAGGACGGTATGGACAGTAAATAGTGATTAATCACAGGACGGTATGGACAGTAAGACAAGCTGTGGCACTAAGACAAGCATGTTCAGAGCACTGTGACCCTGAACATGTCGTGTTCAGAGTCAACGCAGCACAACAGCACACCACAAACGAATCATATTAACATTCAGTTTAACAGCAAATTACATACAATAATAACCTCTAAAAGCTGGGAACTGCATTCAGTATTAGAAATGAGGTTTTACATGTTCAGTAGTTGGTTCTATAGAGATCAGTTAGAGCTTTCGGCACTGTGTCGTTTGAGGCTGTGGATGATCACCTTTAATCAAAGAGCTGTCTTTTAATGTAGAAAAGTTTTATAAATGATATGCGTGCGTGTGTGTGTGTGTGTGTGTGTGTGTGGGGGGGGGGTTCTCGTCATGGACATCATCTTCATGTGTGTGAGATAAGGATGTGTGTCTGACTGTCTCCAAACTCAGATACGTGTGTGGAGATTACAGAGAGTGCTGCACACTGTTCCACACAAGCGATCTTAGAGTGTAGGTCTATGGCTTTACACACACACACACACACACGCATATTAACAGTAAAAGATAATAATGGAATCAAAGTGAACCTAGAGAATAAATAGGAAAATGTTATTATAATGAGCTCTAGAATTATAACAATATTATTATTATTATTATTATTATTATTATTATTATAAATGATCAATAACAGATGCCTGTGCTGAATAAAACTGAACTAACAGTGAAATCTACTCACAGTCACCGGAGGCAGATTTGAACCCTCTCTGGTTCTGGAGAACTGCCACTCGAGAAGCAGGGTTTTGAGCGAGGGGTCTGGGGAACCCACAGCAGAATGGACGCTGTTTTCAGTGTGTGAGATAAGGTGTGTTATGACCATCTCTACACTTATCTGCAGACTTAGAGATGCTTGCAAAGCTGCATAAGGTCAGTGTGAGGAGAGTATCTGAGACCTTGGATTGACTGAGAGGGACTACTACCACTAATAGCACTACAACTACTAATACAACTACTACTACAACTACAACTACTACTACCACTACTACTATTACTACAACTACTACTACCACTACTACTATTACTACAACTACTACTACCACTACTACAACTACTACTACCACTAATAGCACTACAACTACTAATAGCACTACAACTACTAATAGCACTACAACTACTAATACAACTACTACTACAACTACAACTACTACTACCACTACTACTACAACTACAACTACTACTACCACTACTACTATTACTACAACTACTACTACCACTACTACAACTACTACTACCATTACTACTACTACTAATAATAATAATAATAAACCTACTACTACTACAACTACTACTACAACAACAACTACTACTACTACTACTAATAATAATAAACCTACTACCACTACTACTACTACAATCACTACTACCACCACTACTACTATTACTACTACCACCACTACTGCTACTACTACTACTACTACTACTAAAACAACCACTACCACTACTACTAATACTACTAATACACCTACTATTAATAATACAACTACCACTACCACTACCACTAATACTAATAAACCTACTACTACTAATACAATTACCACTACCACTCCTATTAATAAACCTACTACCACTACTACTACTACTACAACTACTAATACTACTACTACTACCTATACAACAACTATTCTTACTACTACTACTACTGCTACTAATACCACTACTATTCTTACTACTACTACTACTACTACCACTACTATTCTTACTACTACTACTACTACTACTACTAATACCACTACTATTCTTACTACTACTACTACTACTACCACTACTATTCTTACTACTACTACTACTACTACTACTAATACCACTACTATTCTTACTACTACTACTACTACTACCACTACTATTCTTACTACTACTACTACTACTACTACTAATACCACTACTATTCTTACTACTACTACTACTACTACTACTAATACCACTACTACTAATACCACTACTATTTTTCTACTACTACTACTACTACTACTACCACTACTATTCTTACTACTACTACCACTACTATCACTACTACTACTACTACTTATACCTCTACTACTAATACAACACCTACTATTACCAATTCTACTAATAATAATACCACTACTACTAATATCACTACCATTACCACTACTACTACTACTACCACTACTAGTAATCCCATTAATGTCACTACTAACACTTCCACTACTATAACTATATACACCCTATGGATAAAATGATTGGGACACCTGCTCATTCATAGTTTCCCATGCCTGGCATTAGGCTGCATGGTGCCAATACATTGATACGTCTCCTGCAGAGAGTCCTATTCTATTGGCAGTACTTCTCTACTGGGACTACATAAGCTGTGTATGTCAGCTATGGGTGAACTAACATGTGGACATGTGTGTATATATGTGGTGTTTGTATATTATACGGAAAGCAGTAACGTAGAGGAGGTGAACAGCAGGGCTGCAGGGTAAAGGGTAAAGGCTGTGCAGTGGAGCAGGAGGACATCTAATAATGTACGTGTGAAAGATAAGTGTGTGTGTGTGTGTGTGTGTGTGTGTGTGTGTGTGTGTGTGTGTTACTCTGTTAATGAAGAAGAGTGACTTCCTTTTTGTTCTGAAGATAATTAGCATCAACGTAAGACTGCAGACCCTCTAACACAGCAGCAGAACATGGTTCTCAATATCACACTTTAACAGAACACTCTGTAGAACACGTTAGAACACTCTGTAGAACACTGCAGAACACTGTAGAACACTAGAACACTGTAGAATACTCTTTAGAACACTCAGTAGAACACTCTGTAGAACACTGTAGAACAATCTGAAGAACACTGCAGAACACTGTAGAACACTAGAACACTAGAATACTCTTTAGAACACTCAGTAGAACACTCTGTAGAACACTGTAGAACAATCTGAAGAACACTGCAGAACACTCTGTAGAACACTGTAGAACAATCTGAAGACCACTGCAGAACACTCTGTAGAACACTAGAACACTGTAGAATACTCTTTAGAACACTCAGTAGAACACTGTAGAGACACTGTAGAACACTCTGAAAAACACTCTGAAGAACACTGTAGAATACTTTGTAGAACTTTGTAGAACACTCTGTAGAACACTGCAGAACACTGCAGAACACTCCGTAGAACACTAGAACACTGTAGAATACTCTTTAGAACACTCAGTAGAACACTCTGGAGAACACTGTAGAACAATCTGAAGAACACTGTAGAGACACTTTGTAGAACACTGTAGAGACACTCTGTAGAACACTGTAGAACACTGTAGAGACACTCTGTAGTACACTGTAGAACACTGTAGAGACACTCTGTAGAACACTGTAGAGACAATCTGTAGAACACTGTGTAGAACACTGTAGAGACACTGTAGAACACTCTGTAGAATACTGTAGAACATTGTAGAGACATTGTAGAGCACTGTAGAAACACTCTGTAGAACACTGTAGAACACTGCAGAACACTGTAGAACACTAGAACACTGTAGAATACTCTTTAGAACACTCAGTAGAACACTCTGTAGAACACTGTAGAACAATCTGAAGAACACTGCAGAACACTGTAGAACACTAGAACACTGTAGAATACTCTTTAGAACACTCAGTAGAACACTCTGTAGAACACTGTAGAACAATCTGAAGACCACTGCAGAACACTCTGTAGAACACTGTAGAACAATCTGAAGACCACTGCAGAACACTCTGTAGAACACTAGAACACTGTAGAATACTCTTTAGAACACTCAGTAGAACACTGTAGAGACACTGTAGAACACTCTGAAGAACACTGTAGAATACTTTGTAGAACTTTGTAGAACACTCTGTAGAACACTGCAGAACACTGCAGAACACTCCGTAGAACACTAGAACACTGTAGAATACTCTTTAGAACACTCAGTAGAACACTCTGGAGAACACTGTAGAACAATCTGAAGAACACTGTAGAGACACTTTGTAAAACACTGTAGAAACACTCTGTAGAACACTGTAGAACACTATAGAGACACTTTGTAGAACACTGTAGAGACACTCTGTAGAACACTGTGTAGAACACTGTAGAGACACTCTGTAGTACACTGTAGAACACTGTAGAGACACTCTGTAGAACACTGTGTAGAACACTGTAGAGACACTGTAGAACACTCTGTAGAACACTGTAGAACATTGTAGAGACATTGTAGAGCACTGTAGAAACACTCTGTAGAACACTATAGAGACACTCTGTAGAACACTGTAGAACACTGTAGAGACACTGTAGAACACTGTAGAGACACTGTAGAGACACACTGTAGAACACTGTAAAGACACTCTGTAGAACACTATAGAGACACTTTGTAGAACACTGTAGAGACACTCTGTAGAACACTGTAGAACACTGTATAGACACTCTGTAGTACACTGTAGAACACTGTAGAGACACTCTGTAGAACACTGTAGAACACTCTGTAGAACACTGTAGAGACTGTGTAGAACACTGTAGAGACACTGTAGAGACACTGTAGAGACACTGTACAACACTCTGTAGAACACTGTAGAGACACTCTATAGAACACTGTACAGACACTGTGTAGAACACTGTAGAGACACTGTAGAGACACTGTAGAACACTCTGTAGAACACTGTAGAGACACTGTAGAGACACTGTAGAACACTGTAGAACACTGTAGAGACACTCTGTAGAACACTGAAGAGACACTCTGTAGAACATTGTGTAGAACACTGTAGAGATACTCTGTAATACACAGTAGAACACTGTAGAGACACTCTGTAGAACACTGTAGAACACTGTAGAACACTCTGTAGAACCCTGTAGAACACTGTAGAGACATTGTAGAGCACTGTAGAAACACTGTAGAACACTGTAGAACACGCTGTAGAACACTATAGACACTTTGTAGAACACTGTAGAGACACTCTGTAGAACACTGTAGAGACACTGTAGAGACACTGTAGAACACTGTGTAGAACACTGTAGAGACACTCTAGTACACTGTAGAACACTGTAGAGACACTGTAGAGACACACTGTAGAAAACTGTAGAGACACTCTGTAGAACACTATAGAGACACTTTGTAGAACACTGTAGAGACACTCTGTAGAACACTGTAGAGACACTGTAGAGACACTCTGTAGAACACTGTAGAGACACTGTAGAGACACTGTAGAACACTCTGTAGAACACTGTAGAGACACTGTAGAGACACTGTAGAACACTGTAGAACTCTGTAGAGACACTCTGTAGAACACTGTAGAGACACTGTAGAACTCTGTAGAGACACTCTGTAGAACACTGTAGAGACACTGTAGAGACACTCTGTAGAACACTGTAGAGACACTGTAGAACACTCTGTAGAACACTGTAGAACACTGTAGAGACACTGTAGAGACACTCTGTAGAACACTGTAGAGACACTGTAGAACACAGTAGAGACACTGTAGAACACTGTAGAACACTGTAGAGACACTGTAGAACACTCTGTAGAACACTGTAGAGACACTTTGTAGAATACAGTGGAGACACTCTGTAGAACACTGTGTAGAACACTGTAGAGACACTTTGTAGAACACTGTAGAGACACTCTGTAGAACACTGTAGAACACTGTAGAGACACTCTGTAGAACACTTTAGAGACACTCTGTGGTACACTGTAGAACACTGTAGAGACACTGTAGAGACACTGTATAACACTCTGTTGAACACTGTAGAGACACTGTAGAACACTCTGTAGAACACTGTAGAACACTATGTAGAGACACTCTGTAGAACACTGTAGAGACACTCTGTAGAACACTGTAGAACACTCTGTAGAACACTGTATAGACACTCTGTAGAGACACTGTAGAACACTCTGTAGAACACTGTAGAACACTGTAGAGACACTCTGGAGTACACTGTAGAACACTGTAGAGCACTGTAGAGCACTGTAGAACACTCTGTAGAACACTGTAGAGACACTGTAGAGACACTCTGTAGAACACTGTAGAGACATTGTAGAGCACTGTAGAGACACTGTAGAACACTCTGTAGAACACTGTATAGACACTATGTAGAGACACTGTAGAGACACTGTAGAACACTGTGTAGAACACTGTGTAGAACACTGTAGAGACACTCTAGTACACTCTGTAGAACACTGTAGAGACACTGTAGAGACACTGTAGAACACTGTAGAACACTGTAGAGACATTGTAGAACACTGTAGAGACACGGTAGAAACACTGTAAAACACTGTAGAATACTGTAGAGACACTCTGTAGAACACTGTAGAACACTGTAGAGACACTTTGTAGAACACTGTAGAGACACTCTGTAGTACACTGTGTAGAGACATTGTAGAGCACTGTAGAGACACTGTAGACACCGTAGAACACTCTGTAGAACACTGTAGAGACACTCTAGTACACTCTGTATAGACACTGTAGAGACACTGTAGAGACAATGTAGAACACTGTAGAGACACTGTAGAGACACTGTAGAACACTGTAGAGACACTGTAGAACACTCCGTAGAACACTGTAGAGACACTGTAAAGACACTGTAGAGAAACTCTGTAGAACACTGTAGAACACTCTGTAGAACACTGTAGAACACTGTAGAGACACTGTAGAGACACTCTGTAGAACACACTGTAGAACACTCTGTAGAACACTGTAGAGACACTGTAGAACACTGTAGAACACTCTGTAGAACACTGTAGAGACACAGTAGAACTCTGTAGAACTCTGTAGAACACTCTGTAGAACACTGTAGAGACACTGTAGAACTCTGTAGAACTCTGTAGAGACACTGTAGAGACACTGTAGAGACACTCTGTAGAACACTGTAGAGACACTGTGGAACTCTGTAGAACACTCTGTAGAACACTGTAGAACTCTGTAGAGACACTCTGTAAAACACTGTAGAGACACTGTAGAACACTCTGTAGAACTCTGTAGAACACTCTGTAGAACACTGTTGAGACAGTGTAGAACACTCTGTAGAACACTGTAGAACACTGTAGAATTCTGTAGAACTCTGTAGAGACACTGTAGAACTCTGTAGATACACTCTATAGAACACTGTAGAACACTCTGTAGAACACTCTGTAGAACACTGTAGAGACACTGTAGAACTCTGTAGAACACTGTAGAACACTCTGTAGAACACTGTAGAACTCTGTAGAACTCTGTAGAGACACTGTAGAGACACTGTAGAACTCTGTAGAACACTGTAGAGACAATGTAGAACACTCTGTAGAACACTGTAGAACTCTGTAGAACTCTGTAGAGACACTGTAGAACTCCGTAGAACACTGTAGAACACTGTAGAACTCTGTAGAACTCTGTAGAGACACTGTAGAACTCTAGAGACACTGTAGAGACAATGTAGAACACTCTGTAGAACACTGTAGAACTCTGTAGAGACACTGTAGAACTCTGTAGAACTCTGTAGAGACACTGTAAAACTCTGTAGAGACACTGTAGAGACACTGTAGAACTCTGTAGAACTCTGTAGAGACACTGTAGAACACTCTGTAGAACTCTGTAGAGACACTCTGTAGAGACACTGTAGAACTCTGTAGAACTCTGTAGAGACACTGTAGAACACTGTAGAACTCTGTAGAACTCTGTAGAGACACCGTAGAACTCTAGAGACACTGTAGAGACAATGTAGAACACTCTGTAGAACACTGTAGAACTCTGTAGAGACACTGTAGAACTCTGTAGAACTCTGTAGAGACACTGTAAAAC
Organism: Salminus brasiliensis; assembly: GCF_030463535.1. Classification (NCBI taxonomy): domain Eukaryota; kingdom Metazoa; phylum Chordata; class Actinopteri; order Characiformes; family Bryconidae; genus Salminus; species Salminus brasiliensis. The sequence goes on along the minus strand of NC_132879.1, from coordinate 300,167 downwards.
TCTGTAGAGACACTGTAGAGACACTGTAGAACTCTGTAGAACTCTGTAGAGACACTGTAGAACACTCTGTAGAACTCTGTAGAGACACTCTGTAGAGACACTGTAGAACTCTGTAGAACTCTGTAGAGACACTGTAGAACTCTGTAGAGACACTCTGTAGAACACTGTAGAACTCTGTAGAACTCTGTAGAGACACTCTGTAGAACACTGTAGAACTCTGTAGAGACACTCTGTAGAGACACTCTGTAGAACACTGTAGAGACACTGTAGAACTCTGTAGAGACACTCTGTAGAACACTGTAGAACTCTGTAGAACTCTGTAGAGACACTCTGTAGAACACTGTAGAACTCTGTAGAGACACTCTGTAGAGACACTCTGTAGAACACTGTAGAGACACTGTAGAACACTCTGTAGAACTCTGTAGAGACACTCTGTAGAACACTGTAGAGACACTGTAGAACTCTGTAGAGACACTCTGTAGAACACTGTAGAGACACTGTAGAACACTCTGTAGAACTCTGTAGAGACACTCTGTAGAACACTGTAGAACTCTGTAGAACTCTGTAGAGACACTGTAGAACTCTGTAGAACTCTGTAGAGACACTGTAGAACTCTGTAGAGACACTCTGTAGAGACACTCTGTAGAACACTGTAGAGACACTGTAGAACACTCTGTAGAACTCTGTAGAGACACTGTAGAACTCTGTAGAGACACTCTGTAGAACACTGTAGAGACACTGTAGAACACTGTAGAACTCTGTAGAGACACTCTGTAGAACACTGTAGAGACACTGTAGAACTCTGTAGAGACACTCTGTAGAACACTGTAGAACACTGTAGAACACGCTGTAGAACTCTGTAGAGACACTCTGTAGAGACACTGTAGAACTCTGTAGAGACACTCTGTAGAACACTGTAGAGACACTGTAGAACACTGTAGAGACACTCTGTAGAGACACTGTAGAACTCTGTAGAGACACTCTGTAGAACACTGTAGAGACACTGTAGAACTCTGTAGAGACACTCTGTAGAACACTGTAGAGACACTGTAGAACACTCTGTAGAAGTCTGTAGAGACACTCTGTAGAGACACTGTAGAACACTCTGTAGAACTCTGTAGAGACACTCTGTAGAGACACTGTAGAACTCTGTAGAAACACTCTGTAGAGACACTGTAGAACTCTGTAGAACTATGTAGAACTCTGTAGAGACACTGTAGAACTCTGTAGAACTCTGTAGAGACAATGTAGAACACTCTGTAGAGACATTCTGTGGAGACACTGTAGAACTCTGTAGAACTCTGTAGAGACACTGTAGAACTCTGTAGAACTCTGTAGAGACAATGTAGAACACTCTGTAGAGACATTCTGTGGAGACACTGTAGAACTCTGTAGAACTCTGTAGAGACACTGTAGAACACTGTAGAACTCTGTAGAACACTGTAGAACTCTGTAGAACTCTGTAGAGACACTGTAGAACTCTGTAGAGACACTCTGTAGAACACTGTAGAGACACTGTAGAACACTCTGTAGAACTCTGTAGAGACACTCTGTAGAACACTGTAGAGACACTGTAGAACTCTGTAGAGACACTCTGTAGAACACTGTAGAGACACTGTAGAACACTCTGTAGAACTCTGTAGAGACACTCTGTAGAACACTGTAGAACTCTGTAGAGACACTGTAGAACTCTGTAGAACTCTGTAGAGACACTGTAGAACTCTGTAGAGACACTCTGTAGAGACACTCTGTAGAACACTGTAGAGACACTGTAGAACACTCTGTAGAACTCTGTAGAGACACTCTGTAGAACACTGTAGAGACACTGTAGAACTCTGTAGAGACACTCTGTAGAACACTGTAGAGACACTGTAGAACACTGTAGAACTCTGTAGAGACACTCTGTAGAACACTGTAGAGACACTGTAGAACTCTGTAGAGACACTCTGTAGAACACTGTAGAACACTGTAGAACACGCTGTAGAACTCTGTAGAGACACTCTGTAGAGACACTGTAGAACTCTGTAGAGACACTCTGTAGAACACTGTAGAGACACTGTAGAACACTGTAGAGACACTCTGTAGAGACACTGTAGAACTCTGTAGAGACACTCTGTAGAACACTGTAGAGACACTGTAGAACTCTGTAGAGACACTCTGTAGAACACTGTAGAGACACTGTAGAACACTCTGTAGAAGTCTGTAGAGACACTCTGTAGAGACACTGTAGAACACTCTGTAGAACTCTGTAGAGACACTCTGTAGAGACACTGTAGAACTCTGTAGAAACACTCTGTAGAGACACTGTAGAACTCTGTAGAACTATGTAGAACTCTGTAGAGACACTGTAGAACTCTGTAGAACTCTGTAGAGACAATGTAGAACACTCTGTAGAGACATTCTGTGGAGACACTGTAGAACTCTGTAGAACTCTGTAGAGACACTGTAGAACTCTGTAGAACTCTGTAGAGACAATGTAGAACACTCTGTAGAGACATTCTGTGGAGACACTGTAGAACTCTGTAGAACTCTGTAGAGACACTGTAGAACACTGTAGAACTCTGTAGAACAATGTAGAACTCTGTAGAACTCTGTAGAGACACTGTAGAACTCTGTAGAGACACTGTAGAACACTGTAGAGACACTGTAGAACTCTGTAGACACTCTGTAGAACACTGTAGAGACACTGTAGAACACTCTGTAGAACACTGTAGAGACACTGTAGAACACTCTGTAGAACTCTGTAGAGACACTCTGTAGAACACTGTAGAACTCTGTAGAACTCTGTAGAGACACTTTGTAGAACACTGTAGAGACACTGTAGAACACTGTAGAGACACTGTAGAACACTGTAGAACACTCTGTAGAACTCTGTAGAGACACTTTGTAGAACACTGTAGAACTCTGTAGAACACTGTAGAGACACTGTAGAACTCTGTAGAGACACTCTGTAGAAGTTTTCATCCTCTAACCCCGTCTCTCAGCAGTGAGAGAGTTTCTGCTGTCTTCAGTGTAATGTACAGTTCTGTAGTGTAATCTGTGGTTCTGTGGTTCTGCGGTTCTGCAGTTTTGCTTTGTCAGCATTGTTTCTCACTCATCACTCTTCACACATACAGTCCCTTCAGGGGCGCAGGTTTCCTCACACTGCTCACACCACTCAGCCTAACCCGTCATGTGAGTAGCCTGGTGGTGGACCAGCTTGGTCATACTGGTTCTACTGGTCAACAACCTTGGTCATGCTGGCCAACTACCCTGGACATCCTGCTCAACAAGCTTATTGACTAATTGCTGGACTCGCTTCATCGAACTGTTCACATTAGTAGACCAGTCAAACCATCAAACTCAAACACACCCTATACTGGTCAAGAGCCAACTGACCAACCAGCCTGAACTGACCAGGCTGTATCAGCAGGGGACTCTCCATTAGCAATTTGTAATATTGGAGTGACTGCTGGTGTGACTCGGGTGACTGCTGGTGTGACTGGTGTGACTGCTAGTGCGACTGGAGTGACTGGAGTGACTGCTGGTGTGACTGGAGTGACTGGAGTGACTGCTGGTGTGACTGGAGTGACTGGAGTGACTGCTTGTGTGACTGGAGTGACTGGAGTGACTGCTGGTGTGACTGTTGGTGTGAATGGAGTGACTGCTGGTGTGACTGCTGGTGCGACTGGAGGGACTGGAGTGACTGCTGGTGTAACTGCTGGTGTGACTGCTGCTGTGACTGCTGGGCTTACACTGTGGGGTTATCTGTGTGAGAGTGATGTGTCTTGGTCTTCGGCAGGCTGCAGATGGCTCAGGCGTGTCGGACCGTGCTGGCGCTGGACGCTCTGGCCACTCAGAACCTTAAAGAAGGGATAACCTTCAGCCGGAGTTCAGATGGACACTGCTTCATCATCTACAGACAGCAGGATACCTTCAGAGCCTGCAGGAACCAGTGCAAACACCAGGGGGGGCTCTTCATTGCAGACATTGAGGACATGGGTGGCAGGTGTGTGTAAAAATGTAAAGGTGGAGAGTCACCGACATCCGGTTCTCACATCAGAGCAGGTCTACATCTAACACACTACACACATTTTCATGGTTACACTTCAATCATTTCCATAGTTACACTGTTTCACTCCACCCATTTCCATGGTTTCACTACAGCCATTTCCGTGGTAACACTACACCCATTTCCATGGTTAGACTAAACCCATTTGCTTAGTTACACTACACCCAGTTCCATGGTAACACTATACCCATTTCGATGGTTACACTAAACCCATTTGCTTAGTTACTACACCCATCTCAATGTTACACTTTAATCATTTCCATAGTTACACTGTTTCACTACACCTATTTCCATGGTTACACTCCACCCATTCCATGGTTGCACTACTCCTATTTCCATGGTTACACTAATCCCATTTGCATGTTTACACTACTCACATTTGCATGTTTACACTACACACATTGTAGTAACACTACACACATTTCCATGGTAACACTTCACACATTTCCATGGTTTCACTACAGCCATTTCCATGTTAACACTATACCCATTTCCATAGTTACACTAAACCCATCTCAGTGGTACACTTGGTAACACTATACCCATTTCCATGGTTACACTAAACCCATCTCAGTGGTACACTTGGTAACACTATACCCATTTCGATGGTTACACTAAACCCATTTGCTTAGTTACTAGACCCATCTCAATGTTACACTTTAATCATTTCCATAGTTACACTGTTTCACTACACCTATTTCCATGGTTACACTCCACCCATTCCATGGTTGCACTACTCCTATTTCTCTATGGTTACACTGCACCCATTTCCATGATTGCACTACTCCTATTTCCATGGTTACACTAATCCCATTTGCATGTTTACACTACTCACATTTGCATGTTTACACTACACACATTGTAGTAACACTACACACATTTCCATGGTAACACTTCACACATTTCCATGGTTTCACTACAGCCATTTCCATGTTAACACTATACCCATTTCCATAGTTACACTAAACCCATCTCAGTGGTACACTTGGTAACACTATACCCATTTCCATGGTTACACTAAACCCATCTCAGTGGTACACTTGATAACACTATACCCATTTCCATGGTTACACTAAACCCATCTCAGTGGTACACTTGGTAACACTATACCCATTTCCATGGTTACACTAAACCCATCTCAGTGGTACACTTGGTAACACTATACCCATTTCCATAGTTACACTGTTTCACTACACCCATTTCCATGGTTGCACTACTCCTATTTCCATGGACACCCAGGGGAAGTTCGTTCCACCACTTCGGTGCAGGACAGTAAAAAGTCTGGACGCTCGTCTTCCGTGGATCTTAAAGGATGGCGGGTCGAGTCGAGCCGTACTTGAAGCTGGAAGGGCTCTTGGTGCAGATCGGCTTTTGACCATCGCCATCAAGTACGGAGGGGCTGGCTGGTCCAGTCTTGGCTTTGTAGACCAGAGTCAGGGTCTGAATCTGATGACCTGGGCAGCAGCTACAGGAAGCCAGTGAAGAGAGAACTCAGCAGAGGAGGAGCTGAACATGGCTGAGTTTAGAAACGCTGAAGACGACCCGACCCGCTGTGTTCTGGATAAGAGGGAGAGCAGCCAGAAGGGAGCTGCAGTGGTCAAGTTTTGAAGTGACGAGAGACTGGACGAGAGGAAGGGTGGAACTCTCCGGATGTTGAAGAGGAGAAATCTGCAGGACCGAGTCAGATTTTTGGAGTCGAGAACGATAACTGATCATCCAGGATCATCCAAGACTTCCAGCTCCTGTAGAAGGAGTGACCAGCGAGTTCTCAGAGGAGAACGAGAAGAGTTATCATTTCAAAGCGGTCACTTGGATGTTTTTGGTTGTCATTATGATTAAAAAAGAGAAACTCAGTCATCTGACAATAAATGGCTTTACCAATAGAGATGTGTGTAAGTGTGTAAGTGTGTGTGTGTGCATAAATGGGTATGTTTTCGTGCCAGTAAATGAGAGCTGTGGTATTGAAGATGAAACAGGATGCGGCCTGGGTTGAAGGAAGTCGCAGCTCCTCCACAGTCCCTTCACCATACGGCTGTGAAGACGAGGGTAAAAACTCAGAGCTCCGAGGGCTCAGAGGTTAAACTACTTTCAGTTCAGTGTTCCTCTGGGCCTCTGGTTCCTCGTCACTGTTCTTAGACCTTGAATGTGTTGCTAAGTGCCAGTCAGAAATGAGTACTGACTAAGCCTAACGACCTCCCGAGGCCTAATGGCGCTGAACGCCTCGTTGAGATATTGACGGGAAGGCGCAACACTGCCAGAACGTCCCGATGGACAGTCTGAGAGATTCGAGCTGCCTTAAAGCTGCTGAGGAAGACCAACAGCCAGAGGGTTAGGATTAGTTGTGGGGTTGAGGTTAGGATTAGGATTAGGGCCAGGATGAGGGTTAGGATTAGGTGTGGGGTTGAGGTTGAGGTTAGGATTAGGGCAAGGATGAGGGTTAGGATTAGGTGTGGGGTTGAGGTTGAGGTTGGGATTAGGGCCAGGATGAGGGTCAGGATTAGGGGTGGGGTTGAGGTTGGGATTATGGCCAGGATGAGGGTCAGGATTAGGTGTGGGGTTGAGGTTGGGATTAGGGCCAGGATGAGGGTTAGGATTAGATATGGGGTTGATGTTGAGGTTGGGATTAGGGCCAGGATGAGGGTTAGGATTAGGTGTGGGGTTGACGTTGAGGTTAGGATTAGGGCCAGGATGAGGGTCAGGATTAGGTGTGGGGTTGAGGTTAGGATTAGGGCCAGAGTGAAGTTTAGGATTAGGTGTGGGGTTGAGGTTGAGGTTAGGATTAGGGCCAGGATGAGGGTTAGGATTAGGTGTGGGGTTGAGGTTGAGGTTAGGATTAGGGCCAGGATGAGGGTTAGGATTAAGTGTGGGTTTGACGTTGAGGTTGGGATTAGGATTAGGGCCAGGATGAGGGATAGGATGAGGGTTAGGATTAGATATGGGGTTGACGTTGAGGTTAGGATTAGGGCCAGGATGAGGGTTAGGATTATGTGTGGGGTTGAGGTTAGGATTAGGGCCAGGATGAGGGTTAGGATTAGATATGGGGTTGAGGTTGAGGTTACGATTAGGGCCAGGACGAAGGTTAGGATTAGATGTGGGGTTGACGCTGAAGTTAGGAATAGGGTCAGGATGAGGGTTAGGATTAGATATGGGGTTGACGTTGAAGTTAGTATTAGGGCCAGGGTGAAGGTTAGGATTAGGTGTGGGGTTGAGGTTGAGGTTAGGATTAGGGTCAGGGTGAAGGTTAGGATTAGGTGTGGGGTTGAGGTTAGGATTAGGGCCAGGATGAGGGTCAGGATTAGGTGTGAGGTTGAGGTTAGGATTAGGGCCAGGGTGAAGGTTAGGATTAGGTGTGGGGTTGAGGTTAAGTTTAGGATTAGGGCCAGGATGAGGGTTAGGATTAGATATGGGGTTGAGGTTGAGGTTAGGATTAGGGCCAGGATGAGGGTTAGGATTAAGTGTGGGGTTGAGGTTGAGTTTAGGATTAGGGCCAGGATGAGGGTCAGGATTAGGGGTGGGGTTGAGGTTGGGATTATGGCCAGGATGAGGGTCAGGATTAGGTGTGGGGTTGAGGTTGGGATTAGGGCCAGGATGAGGGTTAGGATTAGATGTGGGGTTGATGTTGAGGTTGGGATTAGGGCCAGGATGAGGGTTAGGATTAGGTGTGGGGTTGACGTTGAGGTTAGGATTAGGGCCAGGATGAGGGTCAGGATTAGGTGTGGGGTTGAGGTTAGGATTAGGGCCAGAGTGAAGTTTAGGATTAGGTGTGGGGTTGAGGTTGAGGTTAGGATTAGGGCCAGGATGAGGGTTAGGATTAGGTGTGGGGTTGAGGTTGAGGTTAGGATTAGGGCCAGGATGAGGGTTAGGATTAAGTGTGGGTTTGACGTTGAGGTTGGGATTAGGATTAGGGCCAGGATGAGGGATAGGATGAGGGTTAGGATTAGATATGGGGTTGATGTTGAGGTTAGGATTAGGGCCAGGATGAGGGTTAGGATTATGTGTGGGGTTGAGGTTAGGATTAGGGCCAGGATGAGGGTTAGGATTAGATATGGGGTTGAGGTTGAGGTTACGATTAGGGCCAGGACGAAGGTTAGGATTAGATGTGGGGTTGACGCTGAAGTTAGGAATAGGGTCAGGATGAGGGTTAGGATTAGATATGGGGTTGACGTTGAAGTTAGTATTAGGGCCAGGGTGAAGGTTAGGATTAGGTGTGGGGTTGAGGTTGAGGTTAGGATTAGGGTCAGGGTGAAGGTTAGGATTAGGTGTGGGGTTGAGGTTAGGATTAGGGCCAGGATGAGGGTCAGGATTAGGTGTGAGGTTGAGGTTAGGATTAGGGCCAGGGTGAAGGTTAGGATTAGGTGTGGGGTTGAGGTTAAGTTTAGGATTAGGGCCAGGATGAGGGTTAGGATTAGATATGGGGTTGAGGTTGAGGTTAGGATTAGGGCCAGGATGAGGGTTAGGATTAAGTGTGGGGTTGAGGTTGAGTTTAGGATTAGGGCCAGGATGAGGGTTAGGATTAAGTGTGGGTTTGACATTGAGGTTAGGATTAGGGCGTTGGTACAGGGTTGAGGTTAGGATTAGGATTAGGGCCAGGATGAGGGTTAGCATGAGGGTTAGGATTAGATATGGGGTTGAGGTTGAGGTTAGGATTAGGGCCAGGATGAGGGTTAGGATTAGATGAGGGGTTGACGGTGAGGTTAGGATTAGGGCCAGGACGAAGGTTAGGATTAGATGTGGGGTTGATGTTGAGGTTGGGATTAGGGCCAGGATAAGGGTTAGGATTAGATGTGGGGTTGACGTTGAGGTTGGGATTAGGGCCAGGATGAGGGTTAGGATTAGATGTGGGGTTGACGTTGAGGTTAGGATTAGGGCCAGGACGAAGGTTAGGATTAGATGTGGGGTTGACGTTGAGGTTGGGATTAGGGCCAGGATAAGGGTTAGGATTAGATGTGGGGTTGACGTTGAGGTTGGGATTAGGGCCAGGACGAAGGTTAGGATTAGATGTGGGGTTGACGTTGAGGTTGGGATTAGGGCCAGGATAAGGGTTAGGATTAGATGTGGGGTTGACGTTGAGGTTGAGATTAGGGCCAGGATGAGGGTTAGGTTACATATTTACTGTATTTCACCCACATTTCATGTTCTTTAAAAGATTATGCACCTGTGCTGATGTGTGTGGTGTGTGTATGTGGTGTGTGTGTGTGTGTGGTGTGTGTATGTGTGGTGTGTGTGTGTGTGTGTCTGTAAATCAGGACAGTGCGCTGTACTAAACACAACTGGAAGCTGAATGTGGCGACCATGCAGTACGTCAATCCTCCAGACAGCTTCCTGCAGGACGAGCTGGGTAAGAACATCTCACTGAGACCTCGCCCCTAAAAGAGGTACAGACCCTCCCTTCAGTGTTCCCCTCAAAACCCCGCCCCTAAAAACCTTTCCTATTGGATGTTGGTGGTCCTGTCTCCTTGTCCTGATTAGTAGGATGTTGGTGGTCCTGTCTCCTTGTCCTGATTGGTTGGATGTTGGTGGTCCTGTCTCCTTTTCCTGATTGGTAGGATGTTGTTGGTCCTGTCTCCTTGTCCTGATTGGTTGGATGTTGGTGGTCCTGTCTCCTTGTCCTGATTAGTAGGATGTTGGTGGTCCTGTCTCCTTGTCCTGATTGGTTGGATGTTGGTGGTCCTGTCTCCTTGTCCTGATTAGTAGGATGTTGGTGGTCCTGTCTCCTTGTCCTGATTGGTTGGATGTTGGTGGTCCTGTCTCCTTGTCCTGATTGGTTGGATGTTGGTGGTCCTGTCTCCTTGTCCTGATTAGTAGGATGTTGGTGGTCCTGTCTCCTTGTCCTGATTAGTAGGATGTTGGTGGTCCTGTCTCCTTGTCCTGATTGGTTGGATGTTGGTGGTCCTGTCTCCTTGTCCTGATTGGTTGGATGTTGGTGGTCCTGTCTCCTTGTCCTGATTGGTTGGATGTTGGCTGGTTTTGATTCTTTTGGTTTTATTTAATATATTAACTGAATGCTTGATTTATTGCAGTGTGTGTGTGTGTGTATGTGTGTGTGTGTGTGTGTGTAGAGGTTGTGAGGTCTGCAGATGGAAGTTTGGAGCTGCTTGAGTTGGACCCTCCGGACCCCTGGGCCGCGGATCCCAGACCAGTACAGGACTTACAGCCTGGAGAGGTTACGGTAACACACACACACACACACACACACACACACAAAATGGTGTTTCTAATAAAGTGGCAAGTAAGTGGAAGTAGAAGGTAGGAAGTACAAGTGTGTGTGTGTGTGTGTGTGTGTGTGTGTGTGTGTGTCCTCAGCTGACCTACATCACCCATGCGTGTATGGAGCTGAAGGCAGGGGGTAAACGCATGATGTTTGACCCATGGCTGACCGGCCCTGCATTTGCTCGAGGGTGGTGGCTCTTGCATGAACCTCCGGAGGATGCTGTGGAGCGAATGTGCAGAGCTGACCTCATCTACATCAGCCACATGCACTCGGACCACCTCAGGTAAAGTAATGGAAGCTTATACCCCACCAATTAGCACTAGAGCTATGAGGCTAATGTAGCTAGTAATAGAAGCCTATACCCCACCAATTAGCACTAGAGCTATGAGGCTAATGTAGCTAGTAATAGAAGCGTATACCCCACCAATTAGTACTGGAGCTTTGAGGCTAATGTAGCTAGTAATAGAAGCGTATACCCCACCAATTAGCACTGGAGCTTTGAGGCTAATGTAGCTAGTAATAGAAGCGTATACCCCACCAATTAGTACTGGAGCTTTGAGGCTAATGTAGCTAGTAATAGAAGCGTATACCCCACCAATTAGCACTGGAGCTTTGAGGCTAATGTAGCTAGTAATAGAAGCGTATACCCCACCAATTAGCACTAGAGCTATGAGGCTAATGTAGCTAGTAATAGAAGCGTATACCCCACCAATTAGTACTGGAGCTTTGAGGCTAATGTAGCTAGTAATAGAAGCGTATACCCCACCAATTAGCACTGGAGCTTTGAGGCTAATGTAGCTAGTAATAGAAGCGTATACCCCACCAATTAGCACTGGAGCTTTGAGGCTAATGTAGCTAGTAATAGAAGCGTATACCCCACCAATTAGCACTGGAGCTTTGAGGCTAATGTAGCTAGTAATGGAAGCGTATTCCCCACCAATTAGCACTGGAGCTTTGAGGCTAATGTAGCTAGTAATGGAAGCGTATTCCCCACCAATTAGCACTGGAGCTTTGAGGCTAATGTAGCTAGTAATAGAAGCGTATACCCCACCAATTAGCACTGGAGCTTTGAGGCTAATGTAGCTAGTAATAGAAGCGTATACCCCACCAATTAGCACTGGAGCTTTGAGGCTAATGTAGCTAGTAATAGAAGCGTATACCCCACCAATTAGCACTGGAGCTTTGAGGCTAATGTAGCTAGTAATAGAAGCGTATACCCCACCAATTAGCACTGGAGCTTTGAGGCTAATGTAGCTAGTAATGGAAGCGTATTCCCCACCAATTAGCACTGGAGCTTTGAGGCTAATGTAGCTAGTAATAGAAGCGTATACCCCACCAATTAGCACTGGAGCTTTGAGGCTAATGTAGCTAGTAATAGAAGCGTATACCCCACCAATTAGCACTGGAGCGTTGTTTAATTTAATGTTTAATATATGTTTTAATGTTAAGTTGAGTAATGATAATATTTACTGTATGTTGTGGGCAGTGGTGGCTCAGCGGTTAGAGCGCCGGGATATCGATAACAGGGTTGTGGGTTCGATTCCCGGGCTCGGCAAGCTGCCACTGTTGGGCCCTTGAGCAAGGCCCTTTACCCTCTCTGCTCCCCGGGCGCTGGAGTTGGCTGCCCACCGCTCTGGGTGTGTGTGTGTACTCACTGCCCCCAACACGTGTGTGTGTGTGTGTGTGTTCACTACCAGATGGGTTAAATGCGGAGGACACATTTTGCTGTACAGTCCACACTGTACAGTGACGAATACGTGCACCTTTTATAAACTGCTGATGGCTTTGCTGTGTGTCCTCAGCTATCCAACCCTGCAGCTGCTTTCTCAGAAGAGGCCTGATGTTCCTGTATATGTGGGAGACACCTCGCGGCCTGTGTTCTGGTAGGACTGATCACCCCACTGTTCTCGTACAGTCGATTCCCACTGACCCACAGGCCACGCGATTCAACACTGATGTTCAACCAATCAGATTCCACACAGATCAGAACTCAGAGCAGACATCGTTCGCCCACTCACTGGCCACTTTATCAGAAACACCTACACTGTGCTTCCACTCACTGGCCACTTTATCAGAAACACCTACACTGTGCTTCCACTCACTGGTAACCTTATTTGTAGTAAGTGTCTGTGTGTGTGTGTGTCTATGTGTCTGTGTGTGTGTGTGTGTGTGTGTGTGTGTTTGTTTGTGTCTGTGTGTGTGTGTGTGTGTATGTGTGTGTGTGTGTGTTTGTGTCTGTGTGTGTGTGTGTGTATGTGTGTGTGTGTGTTGTAGGTATCTGGACAGAAGTGGAGTAAATCTCACCAACATCAAAGTCGTCCCTTTTGGCATCTGGCAGAACGTGAGTTTAATCCTGATTTGGAGCAATTAAATGTTTTCTTAGTCAACCTCTCCTCCAGACTCCACCCACTAATGTGTTCTGCTCCCTCCTCAGTGTATATCACAATACCTACATTTAGAGCGTTATTAATATTCACCCTAATGAGAGACTGTAGCTCCTCCTCCTCAGTGTATATCACAATACCTACATTTAGAGCCTTATTAATATTCACCCTAATGAGAGACTGTAGCTCCTCCTCCTCAGTGTATATCACAATACCTACATTTAGAGCGTTATTAATATTCACCCTAATGAGAGACTGTAGCTCCACCTCCTCAGTGTATATCACAATACCTACATTTAGAGCGTTATTAATATTCACCCTAATTAGAGACTGTAGCTCCGCCTCCTCAGTGTATATCACAATACCTACATTTAGAGCGTTATTAATATTCACCCTAATGAGAGACTGTAGCTCCGCCTCCTCAGTGTATATCACAATACCTACATTTAGAGCGTTATTAATATTCACCCTAATTAGAGACTGTAGCTCCGCCTCCTCAGTGTATATCACAATACCTACATTTAGAGCGTTATTAATATTCACCCTAATGAGAGACTGTAGCTCCGCCTCCTCAGTGTATATCACAATACCTACATTTAGAGTTATTAATATTCACCCTAATGAGAGACTGTAGCTCCTCCTCCTCAGTGTATATCACAATACCTACATTTAGAGCGTTATTAATATTCACCCTAATGAGAGACTGTAGCTCCTCCTCCTCAGTGTATATCACAATACCTACATTTAGAGTTATTAATATTCACCCTAATGAGAGACTGTAGCTCCTCCTCCTCAGTGTATATCACAATACCTACATTTAGAGTTATTAATATTCACCCTAATGAGAGACTGTAGCTCCTCCTCCTCAGTGTATATCACAATATCTACATTTAGAGCGTTATTAATATTCACCCTAATGAGAGACTGTAGCTCCTCCTCCTCAGTGTATATCACAATACCTACATTTAGAGCGTTATTAATATTCACCCTAATGAGAGACTGTAGCTCCTCCTCCTCAGTGTATATCACAATACCTACATTTAGAGCGTTATTAATATTCACCCTAATGAGAGACTGTAGCTCCTCCTCCTCAGTGTATATCACAATACCTACATTTAGAGCCTTATTAATATTCACCCTAATGAGAGACTGTAGCTCCTCCTCCTCAGTGTATATCACAATACCTACATTTAGAGCGTTATTAATATTCACCCTAATGAGAGACTGTAGCTCCACCTCCTCAGTGTATATCACAATACCTACATTTAGAGCGTTATTAATATTCACCCTAATGAGAGACTGTAGCTCCGCCTCCTCAGTGTATATCACAATACCTACATTTAGAGTTATTAATATTCACCCTAATGAGAGACTGTAGCTCCTCCTCCTCAGTGTATATCACAATACCTACATTTAGAGCGTTATTAATATTCACCCTAATGAGAGACTGTAGCTCCTCCTCCTCAGTGTATATCACAATACCTACATTTAGAGTTATTAATATTCACCCTAATGAGAGACTGTAGCTCCTCCTCCTCAGTGTATATCACAATACCTACATTTAGAGCGTTATTAATATTCACCCTAATGAGAGACTGTAGCTCCTCCTCCTCAGTGTATATCACAATACCTACATTTAGAGCGTTATTAATATTCACCCTAATTAGAGACTGTAGCTCCACCTCCTCAGTGTATATCACAATACCTACATTTAGACCGTTATTAATATTCACCCTAATGAGAGACTGTAGCTCCGCCTCCTCAGTGTATATCACAATACCTACATTTAGAGCGTTATTAATATTCACCCTAATGAGAGACTGTAGCTCCTCCTCCTCAGTGTATATCACAATACCTACATTTAGAGCGTTATTAATATTCACCCTAATGAGAGACTGTAGCTCCTCCTCCTCAGTGTATATCACAATACCTACATTTAGAGCGTTATTAATATTCACCCTAATGAGAGACTGTAGCTCCACCTCCTCAGTGTATATCACAATACCTACATTTAGAGCGTTATTAATATTCACCCTAATGAGAGACTGTAGCTCCACCTCCTCAGTGTATATCACAATACCTACATTTAGAGTTATTAATATTCACCCTAATGAGAGACTGTAGCTCCTCCTCCTCAGTGTATATCACAATACCTACATTTAGAGCGTTATTAATATTCACCCTAATGAGAGACTGTAGCTCCTCCTCCTCAGTGTATATCACAATACCTACATTTAGAGCGTTATTAATATTCACCCTAATGAGAGACTGTAGCTCCTCCTCCTCAGTGTATATCACAATACCTACATTTAGAGCGTTATTAATATTCACCCTAATGAGAGACTGTAGCTCCACCTCCTCAGTGTATATCACAATACCTACATTTAGAGCGTTATTAATATTCACCCTAATGAGAGACTGTAGCTCCGCCTCCTCAGTGTATATCACAATACCTACATTTAGAGTTATTAATATTCACCCTAATGAGAGACTGTAGCTCCTCCTCCTCAGTGTATATCACAATACCTACATTTAGAGTTATTAATATTCACCCTAATGAGAGACTGTAGCTCCTCCTCCTCAGTGTATATCACAATACCTACATTTAGAGCGTTATTAATATTCACCCTAATGATAGACTGTAGCTCCTCCTCCTCAGTGTATATCACAATACCTACATTTAGAGCGTTATTAATATTCACCCTAATGAGAGACTGTAGCTCCTCCTCCTCAGTGTATATCACAATACCTACATTTAGAGCGTTATTAATATTCACCCTAATGAGAGACTGTAGCTCCTCCTCCTCAGTGTATATCACAATACCTACATTTAGAGTTATTAATATTCACCCTAATGAGAGACTGTAGCTCCTCCTCCTCAGTGTATATCACAATACCTACATTTAGAGCGTTATTAATATTCACCCTAATGATAGACTGTAGCTCCTCCTCCTCAGTGTATATCACAATACCTACATTTAGAGCGTTATTAATATTCACCCTAATGAGAGACTGTAGCTCCTCCTCCTCAGTGTATATCACAATACCTACATTTAGAGCGTTATTAATATTCACCCTAATCAGAGACTGTAACTCCACATCCTCAGTGTATATCACAATACCTACATTTAGAGCGTTATTAATATTCACCCTAATGAGAGACTGTAGCTCCTCCTCCTCAGTGTATATCACAGTACCTACATTTAGAGCGTTATTAATATTCACCCTAATGAGAGACTGTAGCTCCTCCTCCTCAGTGTATATCACAATACCTACATTTAGAGCGCTATTAATATTCACCCTAATGAGAGACTGTAGCTCCTCCTCCTCAGTGTATATCACAATACCTACATTTAGAGTTATTAATATTCACCCTAATGAGAGACTGTAGCTCCTCCTCGTCAGTGTATATCACAATACCTACATTTAGAGTTATTAATATTCGCCCTAATGAGAGACTGTAGCTCCTCCTCGTCAGTGTATATCACAATACCTACATTTAGAGCGTTATTAATATTCACCCTAATCAGAGACTGTAGCTCCTCCTCCTCAGTGTATATCACAATACCTA
The DNA here is from genome assembly GCF_030463535.1 of Salminus brasiliensis. Classification (NCBI taxonomy): domain Eukaryota; kingdom Metazoa; phylum Chordata; class Actinopteri; order Characiformes; family Bryconidae; genus Salminus; species Salminus brasiliensis. The sequence continues at coordinate 283,950 of NC_132879.1, read as the reverse complement.
CATTTAGAGTTATTAATATTCACCCTAATGAGAGACTGTAGCTCCTCCTCCTCAGTGTATATCACAATACCTACATTTAGAGCGTCATTAATATTCACCCTAATGAGAGACTGTAGCTCCGCCTCCTCAGTGTATACCATAATACCTACATGTAGAGCGTTATTAATATTCACTCTAATGAGAGACTGTAGCTCCGCCTCCTCAGTGTATATCACAATACCTACATGTAGAGCGTTATTAATATTCACCCTAATGAGAGACTGTAGCTCCGCCTCCTCAGTGTATATCACAATACCTACATGTAGAGCATTATTTATATTCACCCTAATGAGAGACTGCAGCTCCGCCTCCTCAGTGTATATCACAATACCTACATGTAGAGCGTTATTAATATTCACCCTAATGAGAGACTGCAGCTCCTCCTCCTCAGTGTATATCACAATACCTACATGTAGAGCGTTATTAATATTCACCCTAATGAGAGACTGTAGCTCCTCCTCCTCAGTGTATATCACAATACCTACATTTAGAGCGTTATTAATATTCACCCTAATGAGAGACTGTAGCTCCTCCTCCTCAGTGTATATCACAATACCTACATTTAGAGCGTTATTAATATTCACCCTAATGAGAGACTGTAGCTCCTCCTCCTCAGTGTATATCACAATACCTACATTTAGAGCGTTATTAATATTCACCCTAATGAGAGACTGTAGCTCCTCCTCCTCAGTGTATATCACAATACCTACATTTAGAGCGTTATTAATATTCACCCTAATGAGAGACTGTAGCTCCACCTCCTCAGTGTATATCACAATACCTACATGTAGAGCATTATTAATATTCACCCTAATGAGAGACTGTAGCTCCGCCTCCTCAGTGTATATCACAATACCTACATGTAGAGCGTTATTAATATTCACCCTAATGAGAGACTGTAGCTCCTCCTCCTCAGTGTATATCACAATACCTACATGTAGAGCGTTATTAATATTCACCCTAATGAGAGACTGTAGCTCCTCCTCCTCAGTGTATATCACAATACCTACATTTAGAGTTATTAATATTCACCCTAATGAGAGACTGTAGCTCCTCCTCCTCAGTGTATATCACAATACCTACATTTAGAGCGTTATTAATATTCACCCTAATGAGAGACTGTAGCTCCTCCTCCTCAGTGTATATCACAATACCTACATTTAGAGTTATTAATATTCACCCTAATGAGAGACTGTAGCTCCTCCTCCTCAGTGTATATCACAATACCTACATTTAGAGCGTTATTAATATTCACCCTAATGATAGATTGTAGCTCCTCCTCCTCAGTGTATATCACAATACCTACATTTAGAGCGTTATTAATATTCACCCTAATGAGAGACTGTAGCTCCTCCTCCTCAGTGTATATCACAATACCTACATTTAGAGCGTTATTAATATTCACCCTAATGAGAGACTGTAGCTCCACCTCCTCAGTGTATATCACAATACCTACATGTAGAGCATTATTAATATTCACCCTAATGAGAGACTGTAGCTCCGCCTCCTCAGTGTATATCACAATACCTACATGTAGAGCGTTATTAATATTCACCCTAATGAGAGACTGTAGCTCCTCCTCCTCAGTGTATATCACAATACCTACATGTAGAGCGTTATTAATATTCACCCTAATGAGAGACTGTAGCTCCTCCTCCTCAGTGTATATCACAATACCTACATTTAGAGCATTATTAATATTCACCCTAATGAGAGAATGTTGCTCCTCCTCCTCAGTGTATATCACAATACCTACATTTAGAGCGTTATTAATATTCACCCTAATGAGAGACTGTAGCTCCTCCTCCTCAGTGTATATCACAATACCTACATTTAGAGCGTTATTAATATTCACCCTAATGAGAGACTGTAGCTCCTCCTCCTCAGTGTATATCACAATACCTACATTTAGAGCGTTATTAATATTCACCCAAATGAGAGACTGTAGCTCCACCTCCTCAGTGTATATCACAATACCTACATTTAGAGCGTTATTAATATTCACCCTAATTAGAGACTGTAGCTCCGCCTCCTCAGTGTATATCACAATACCTACATTTAGAGCGTTATTAATATTCACCCTAATGAGAGACTGTAGCTCCGCCTCCTCAGTGTATATCACAATACCTACATTTAGAGTTATTAATATTCACCCTAATGAGAGACTGTAGCTCCTCCTCCTCAGTGTATATCACAATACCTACATTTAGAGCGTTATTAATATTCACCCTAATGAGAGACTGTAGCTCCTCCTCCTCAGTGTATATCACAATACCTACATTTAGAGTTATTAATATTCACCCTAATGAGAGACTGTAGCTCCTCCTCCTCAGTGTATATCACAATACCTATATTTAGAGCGTTATTAATATTCACCCTAATGAGAGACTGTAGCTCCTCCTCCTCAGTGTATATCACAATACCTACATTTAGAGCGTTATTAATATTCACCCTAATGAGAGACTGTAGCTCCTCCTCCTCAGTGTATATCACAATACCTACATTTAGAGCGTTATTAATATTCACCCTAATCAGAGACTGTAGCTCCACCTCCTCAGTGTATATCACAATACCTACATTTAGAGCGTTATTAATATTCACCCTAATGAGAGACTGTAGCTCCTCCTCCTCAGTGTATATCACAGTACCTACATTTAGAGCGTTATTAAAATTCACCCTAATGAGAGACTGTAGCTCCTCCTCCTCAGTGTATATCACAATACCTACATTTAGAGCGCTATTAATATTCACCCTAATGAGAGACTGTAGCTCCTCCTCCTCAGTGTATATCACAATACTTACATGTAGAGCGTTATTAATATTCACCCTAATGAGAGACTGTAGCTCCTCCTCCTCAGTGTATATCACAATACCTACATTTAGAGCGTTATTAATATTCACCCTAATGAGAGACTGTAGCTCCTCCTCAGTGTATATCACAATACCTACATTTAGAGCGTTATTAATATTCACCCTATTGAGACTGTAGCTCCTCCTCCTCAGTGTATATCATAATACCTACATTTAGAGCGTTATTAATATTCACCCTAATGAGAGACTGTAGCTCCTCCTCCTCAGTGTATATCACAATACCTACATTTAGAGCGTTATTATTATTCACCCTAATGAGAGACTGTAGCTCCGCCTCGTCAGTGTATATCACAATACCTACATTTAGAGCGTTATTAATATTCACCCTAATGAGAGACTGTAGCTCCTCCTCCTCAGTGTATATCACAATACCTACATTTAGAGTTATTAATATTCACCCTAATGAGAGACTGTAGCTCCTCCTCGTCAGTGTATATCACAATACCTACATTTAGAGCGTTATTAATATTCACCCTAATCAGAGACTGTAGCTCCTCCTCCTCAGTGTATATCACAATACCTACATTTAGAGTTATTAATATTCACCCTAATGAGAGACTGTAGCTCCTCCTCCTCAGTGTATATCACAATACCTACATTTAGAGCGTCATTAATATTCACCCTAATGAGAGACTGTAGCTCCGCCTCCTCAGTGTATACCATAATACCTACATGTAGAGCGTTATTAATATTCACTCTAATGAGAGACTGTAGCTCCGCCTCCTCAGTGTATATCACAATACCTACATGTAGAGCGTTATTAATATTCACCCTAATGAGAGACTGTAGCTCCGCCTCCTCAGTGTATATCACAATACCTACATGTAGAGCGTTATTAATATTCACCCTAATGAGAGACTGTAGCTCCGCCTCCTCAGTGTATATCACAATACCTACATGTAGAGCGTTATTAATATTCACCCTAATGAGAGACTGTAGCTCCTCCTCCTCAGTGTATATCACAATACCTACATGTAGAGCGTTATTAATATTCACCCTAATGAGAGACTGTAGCTCCTCCTCCTCAGTGTATATCACAATACCTACATTTAGAGCGTTATTAATATTCACCCTAATGAGAGACTGTAGCTCCTCCTCCTCAGTGTATATCACAATACCTACATTTAGAGCGTTATTAATATTCACCCTAATGAGAGACTGTAGCTCCTCCTCCTCAGTGTATATCACAATACCTACATTTAGAGCGTTATTAATATTCACCCTAATGAGAGACTGTAGCTCCTCCTCCTCAGTGTATATCACAATACCTACATTTAGAGCGTTATTAATATTCACCCTAATGAGAGACTGTAGCTCCTCCTCCTCAGTGTATATCACAATACCTACATTTAGAGCGTTATTAATATTCACCCTAATGAGAGACTGTAGCTCCTCCTCCTCAGTGTATATCACAATACCTACATTTAGAGCGTTATTAATATTCACCCTAATGAGAGACTGTAGCTCCGCCTTCTCAGTGTATATCACAATACCTACATTTAGAGCGTTATTAATATTCACCCTAATGAGAGACTGTAGCTCCGCCTCCTCAGTGTATATCACAATACCTACATGTAGAGCGTTATTAATATTCACCCTAATGAGAGACTGTAGCTCCTCCTCCTCAGTGTATATCACAATACCTACATTTAGAGTTATTAATATTCACCCTAATGAGAGACTGTAGCTCCTCCTCCTCAGTGTATATCACAATACCTACATTTAGAGTTATTAATATTCACCCTAATGAGAGACTGTAGCTCCTCCTCCTCAGTGTATATCACAATACCTACATTTAGAGCGTTATTAATATTCACCCTAATGAGAGACTGTAGCTCCTCCTCCTCAGTGTATATCACAATACCTACATTTAGAGCGTTATTAATATTCACCCTAATGAGAGACTGTAGCTCCTCCTCCTCAGTGTATATCACAATACCTACATTTAGAGCGTTATTAATATTCACCCTAATGAGAGACTGTAGCTCCTCCTCCTCAGTGTATATCACAATACCTACATTTAGAGCCTTATTAATATTCACCCTAATGAGAGACTGTAGCTCCTCCTCCTCAGTGTATATCACAATACCTACATTTAGAGCGTTATTAATATTCACCCTAATGAGAGACTGTAGCTCCGCCTCCTCAGTGTATATCACAATACCTACATTTAGAGCGTTATTAATATTCACCCTAATTAGAGACTGTAGCTCCGCCTCCTCAGTGTATATCACAATACCTACATTTAGAGCGTTATTAATATTCACCCTAATGAGAGACTGTAGCTCCGCCTCCTCAGTGTATATCACAATACCTACATTTAGAGCGTTATTAATATTCACCCTAATTAGAGACTGTAGCTCCGCCTCCTCAGTGTATATCACAATACCTACATTTAGAGCGTTATTAATATTCACCCTAATGAGAGACTGTAGCTCCGCCTCCTCAGTGTATATCACAATACCTACATTTAGAGTTATTAATATTCACCCTAATGAGAGACTGTAGCTCCTCCTCCTCAGTGTATATCACAATACCTACATTTAGAGCGTTATTAATATTCACCCTAATGAGAGACTGTAGCTCCTCCTCCTCAGTGTATATCACAATACCTACATTTAGAGTTATTAATATTCACCCTAATGAGAGACTGTAGCTCCTCCTCCTCAGTGTACATCACAATACCTACATTTAGAGCGTTATTAATATTCACCCTAATGAGAGACTGTAGCTCCTCCTCCTCAGTGTATATCACAATACCTACATTTAGAGCGTTATTAATATTCACCCTAATTAGAGACTGTAGCTCCACCTCCTCAGTGTATATCACAATACCTACATTTAGACCGTTATTAATATTCACCCTAATGAGAGACTGTAGCTCCGCCTCCTCAGTGTATATCACAATACCTACATTTAGAGCGTTATTAATATTCACCCTAATGAGAGACTGTAGCTCCTCCTCCTCAGTGTATATCACAATACCTACATTTAGAGCGTTATTAATATTCACCCTAATGAGAGACTGTAGCTCCTCCTCCTCAGTGTATATCACAATACCTACATTTAGAGCGTTATTAATATTCACCCTAATGAGAGACTGTAGCTCCACCTCCTCAGTGTATATCACAATACCTACATTTAGAGCGTTATTAATATTCACCCTAATGAGAGACTGTAGCTCCACCTCCTCAGTGTATATCACAATACCTACATTTAGAGTTATTAATATTCACCCTAATGAGAGACTGTAGCTCCTCCTCCTCAGTGTATATCACAATACCTACATTTAGAGCGTTATTAATATTCACCCTAATGAGAGACTGTAGCTCCTCCTACTCAGTGTATATCACAATACCTACATTTAGAGTTATTATTATTCACCCTAATGAGAGACTGTAGCTCCTCCTCCTCAGTGTATATCACAATACCTACATTTAGAGCGTTATTAATATTCACCCTAATGAGAGACTGTAGCTCCTCCTCCTCAGTGTATATCACAATACCTACATTTAGAGCGTTATTAATATTCACCCTAATGAGAGACTGTAGCTCCTCCTCCTCAGTGTATATCACAATACCTACATTTAGAGCGTTATTAATATTCACCCTAATGAGAGACTGTAGCTCCACCTCCTCAGTGTATATCACAATACCTACATTTAGAGCGTTATTAATATTCACCCTAATGAGAGACTGTAGCTCCGCCTCCTCAGTGTATATCACAATACCTACATTTAGAGTTATTAATATTCACCCTAATGAGAGACTGTAGCTCCTCCTCCTCAGTGTATATCACAATACCTACATTTAGAGCGTTATTAATATTCACCCTAATGAGAGACTGTAGCTCCTCCTCCTCAGTGTATATCACAATACCTACATTTAGAGTTATTATTATTCACCCTAATGAGAGACTGTAGCTCCTCCTCCTCAGTGTATATCACAATACCTACATTTAGAGCGTTATTAATATTCACCCTAATGAGAGACTGTAGCTCCTCCTCCTCAGTGTATATCACAATACCTACATTTAGAGCGTTATTAATATTCACCCTAATGAGAGACTGTAGCTCCTCCTCCTCAGTGTATATCACAATACCTACATTTAGAGCGTTATTAATATTCACCCTAATGAGAGACTGTAGCTCCACCTCCTCAGTGTATATCACAATACCTACATTTAGAGCGTTATTAATATTCACCCTAATGAGAGACTGTAGCTCCGCCTCCTCAGTGTATATCACAATACCTACATTTAGAGTTATTAATATTCACCCTAATGAGAGACTGTAGCTCCTCCTCCTCAGTGTATATCACAATACCTACATTTAGAGCGTTATTAATATTCACCCTAATGAGAGACTGTAGCTCCTCCTCCTCAGTGTATATCACAATACCTACATTTAGAGTTATTAATATTCACCCTAATGAGAGACTGTAGCTCCTCCTCCTCAGTGTATATCACAATACCTACATTTAGAGCGTTATTAATATTTACCCTAATGATAGACTGTAGCTCCTCCTCCTCAGTGTATATCACAATACCTACATTTAGAGCGTTATTAATATTCACCCTAATGAGAGACTGTAGCTCCTCCTCCTCAGTGTATATCACAATACCTACATTTAGAGCGTTATTAATATTCACCCTAATGAGAGACTGTAGCTCCTCCTCCTCAGTGTATATCACAATACCTACATTTAGAGCGTTATTAATATTCACCCTAATGAGAGACTGTAGCTCCTCCTCCTCAGTGTA
>NC_132879.1:219413-276078 GCF_030463535.1 Salminus brasiliensis | reverse complement strand
TTACTGGATATTAATGTTATAAGAGCTTCATACTGGATATTAATATTATTAGAGCTTCATACTGGATATTAATGTTCTTAGAGCTTCATACTGGATATTAATGTTATCAGAGCTTCATACTGGATATTAATGTTATTAGAGCTTAATTCTGGATATTAATATTATTAGAGCTTCATACTGGACATTAATGTTATTAGAGCTTCATACTGGATATTAATGCTATTAGAGCTTCATACTGGATATTAATGTTATTAGAGCTTCATACTGGATATTAATGCTATTAGAGCTTCATACTGGATATTAATGTTATCAGAGCTTCATACTGGATATTAATGCTATTAGAGCTTCACACTGGATATTAATGTTATTAGAGCTTCATACTGGATATTAATGTTATCAGGCTTCATACTGGTATTAATGTTATTAGAGCCTCATATTGGATATTATGTTATTAGAGCTTCATACTGGATATTAATGTTATAAGAGCTTCATACTGGATATTAATATTATTAGAGCTTCATACTGGATATTAATATTATTAGAGCTTTATACTGGATATTAATATTATTAGAGCTTCATACTGGATATTAATGTTATCAGAGCTTAATTCTGGATATTAATGTTATTAGAGCTTCATACTGGATATTAATGTTTTTAGAGCTTCATACTGGATATTAATGCTATTAGAGCTTCATACTGGATATTAATGATATAAGAGCTTCATACTGGATATTAATATTATTAGAGCTTCATACTGGATTATTAATGTTCTTAGAGCTTCATACTGGATATTAATGCTATTAGAGCTTCATACTGGATATTAATGTTATCAGAGCTTCATACTGGATATTAATGCTATTAGAGCTTCACACTGGATATTAATGTTATTAGAGCTTCATACTGGATATTAATGTTATCAGAGCTTCATACTGGATATTAATGTTATTAGAGCTTCATACTGGATATTAATGTATAAGAGCTTCATACTGGATATTAATATTATTAGAGCTTCATACTGGATATTAATGTTCTAGAGCTTCATACTGGATATTAATGTTATCAGAGCTTCATACTGGATATTAATGTTATTAGAGCTTAATTCTGGATATTAATATTATTAGAGCTACATACTGGACATTAATGTCATTAGAGCTTCATACTGGATATTAATGCTATTAGAGCTTCATACTGGATATTAATGTTATTAGAGCTTCATACTGGATATTAATGCTATTAGAGCTTCATACTGGATATTAATGTTATTACAGCTTAATTCTGGATATTAATGTTATTAGAGCTTCATACTGGATATTAATGTTATTAGAGCTTAATTCTGGATATTAATATTATTAGAGCTACATACTGGACATTAATGTCATTAGAGCTTCATACTGGATATTAATTGCTATTAGAGCTTCATACTGGATATTAATGTTATTAGAGCTTCATACTGGATATTAATGCTATTAGAGCTTCATACTGGATATTAATGTTATTACAGCTTAATTCTGGATATTAATGTTATAGAGCTTCATACTGGATATTAATTTTATTTGAGCTTCATACTGGACATTAATGTTATAAGAGCTTCATACTGGATATTAATATTATTAGAGCTTCATCCTGGATATTAATATTATTAGAGCTCATACTGGATATTAATGTTATCAGAGCTTAATTCTGGATATTAATGTTATTAGAGCTTCATACTGGATATTAATGTTATTAGAGCTTCATACTGGATATTAATGCTATTAGAGCTTCATACTGGATATTAATGTTATAAGAGCTTCATACTGGATATTAATGTTATTAGAGCTTCATACTGGATATTAATGTTCTTAGAGCTTCATACTGGATATTAATGTTATCAGAGCTTCATACTGGATATTAATGTTATTAGAGCTTAATTCTGGATATTAATATTATTAGAGCTTCATACTGGACATTAATGTTATTAGAGCTTCATACTGGATATTAATGCTATTAGAGCTTCATACTGGATATTAATGTTATTAGAGCTTCATACTGGATATTAATGCTATTAGAGCTTCATACTGGATATTAATGTTATCAGAGCTTCATACTGGATATTAATGCTATTAGAGCTTCACACTGGATATTAATGTTATTAGAGCTTCATACTGGATATTAATGTTATTAGAGCTTCATACTGGATATTATGTTATTAGAGCCTCATATTGGATATTAATGTATTAGAGCTTCATACTGGATATTAATGTTATAAGAGCTTCATACTGGATATTAATATTATTAGAGCTTCATACTGGATATTAATTTATTAGAGCTTTATACTGGATATTAATATTATTAGAGCTTCATACTGGATATTAATGTTATTAGAGCTTAATACTGGATATTAATGTTATTAGAGCTTCATACTGGATATTAATGCTATTAGAGCTTCATACTGGATATTAATGTTATTAGAGCTTCATACTGGATATTAATATTATTAGAGCTTCATACTGGATATTAATATTATTAGAGCTTTATACTGGATATTAATATTATTAGAGCTTCATATTGGATATTAATATTATTAGAGCTTCATACTGGATATTAATGTTCTTAGAGCTTCATACTGGATATTAATGTTATTAGAGCTTCATACTGGATATTAATGTTAATAGAGCTACAGTGCATCCGGAAAGTATTCACAGCGCTTCACTTTTTCCACATTTTGTTAGGTTACAGCCTTATTCCAAATTGTATTAAATTAATCTCTTTCCTCAAAATTCTACACAAAATACCCCATTATGACCATGTGAAAAAAGTTTTCTTGAGAGTTCTGAAAATTTATTAAAATTAAAAAACAAAGAAATCATATTTACGTAAGTATTCACAGCCTTTGCTTAATACTTTGTAGAACCACCCTTGGCAGCAACTACAGCCTCAAGTCTTTTTGAATATGATGCCACAAGCTTGGCACACCTCTCTTTAGGCAGTTTTGCCCATTCTTCTTTGCAGTACCTCTGAAGCTCCATCAGGTTGGATGGGAGACGTCTGTGCACAGCCATTTTCAGATCTCTCCAGAGATGTTCAATCGGATTCAAGTCTGGGCTCTGGCTGGGCCACTCCAGGACATTCACAGAGTGGTCCTGAAGCCACTCCTTTGAGATCTTGGCTGTGTGCTTCGGATCGTTGTCCTGCTGAAAAATGAACCATCGCCCCAGTCTGAGGTCAAGAGCGCTATGGAGTAGGTTTTCATCCAGGATGTCTCTGTACATTGCTGCATTCATCTTTCCCTCTATCCTGACTAGTCTGGCAGTTCCTGCTGCTGAAAAACATCCCCATAGCATGATGCTGCCACCACCATGCTTGACTGTAGGGATGGTATTGGCCTCGTGATGAGCAGTGCCTGGTTTCCTTCAAACATAACGCCTGGCATTCACACCAAAGAGTTCAATCTTTGTCTCATCAGACCAGAGAATTTTGTTTCTCATGGTCTGAGAGTCCTTCAGGTGCCTTTTGGCAAATTCCAGATGGGCTGCCTTGTGCCTTTTACTAAGGAGTGGCTTTCGCCTGGCCACTCTACCATACAGGCCTGATTGGTGGATTGCTGCAGAGATGGTTGTCCTTCTGCAAGGTTCTCCTCTCTCCACGGAGGAACGCTGGAGCTCTGACAGAGTGACCATCGGGTTCTTGGTCACCTCCCTGACCAAGGCCCTTCTCCCCGATCGCTCAATTTAGATGGCCGGCCAGCTCTAGGAAGAGTCCTGGTGGTTCCAAACTTCTTCCATTTACGGATGATGGAGGCCACTGTGCTCATTGGGACCTTCAAAGCAGCAGAAATTTTTCTGTATCCTTCCCCAGATTTGTGCCTCGAGACTATTTTGTCTCGGAGGTCTACAGACAATTCCTTTGACTTCATGCTTGGTGTTTGCGCTCTGACATGCAGTCAACTGTGGGACCTTATATAGACAGGTGTGTGCCTTTCCAAATCATGTCCAATCAACTGGATTTACCACAGGGGGACTCCATTTAAGCTGTAGAAACATCTCAAGGATGATCAGTGGAAACAGGATGCACCTGAGCTCAATTTTGAGCTTCATGGCGAAGGCTGTGAATACTTACGTAAATGTGATTTCTTAGTTTTTTATTTTTAATAAATTTTCAGAACTCTCAAGAAAACTTTTTTCACATGGTCATAATGGGGTATTTTGTGTAGAATTTTGAGGAAAGAGATTAATTTAATACAATTTGGAATAAGGCTGTAACCTAACAAAATGTGGAAAAAGTGAAGCGCTGTGAATACTTTCCGGATGCACTGTATATACTGGATATTAATGTTATTAGAGCTTCATACTGGATATTAATTTTAATTGAGCTTCATACTGGACATTAATGTTATAAGAGCTTCATACTGGATATTAATATTATTAGAGCTTCATACTGGATATTAATGATATTAGGGCTTCATACTGGATTATTAATGTTATTAGAGCTTCATACTGGATATTAATGTTATTAGAGCTTCATACTGGATATTAATATTATTAGAGCTTCATACTGGATATTAATGTTATTAGAGCTTAAAACTGGATTATTAATGTTATTAGAGCTTCATACTGGATATTAATGCTAGTAGAGCTTCATACTGGATATTAATGTTATTAGAGCTTCATACTGGATATTAATATTATTAGAGCTTTATACTGGATATTAATGCTATTAGAGCTTCATACTGGATATTAATGTTATTAGAGCTTCATACTGGATATTAATATTATTAGAGCTTTATACTGGATATTAATATTATTAGAGCTTCATACTGGATATTAATATTATTAGAGCTTCATACTGGATATTAATGTTATCAGAGCTTAATTCTGGATATTAATGTTATTAGAGCTTCATACTGGATATTAATGTTATTAGAGCTTCATACTGGATATTAATGCTATTAGAGCTTCATACTGGATATTAATGTTATAAGACCTTCATACTGGATATTAATGCTATTAGAGCTTCATACTGGATATTAATGTTCTTAGAGCTTCATGCTGGATATTAATGTTATCAGAGCTTCATACTGGATATTAATGTTATTAGAGCTTAATTCTGGATATTAATGTTATTAGAGCTTCATACTGGACATTAATGCTATTAGAGCTTCAAACTGGATATTAATGTTATTAGAGCTTCATACTGGATATTAATGTTCTTAGAGCTTCATGCTGGATATTAATGTTATCAGAGCTTCATACTGGATATTAATGTTATTAGAGCTTAATTCTGGATATTAATGTTATTAGAGCTTCATACTGGACATTAATGCTATTAGAGCTTCATACTGGATATTAATGTTATTAGAGCTTCATACTGGATATTAATGTTATTAGAGCTTCATACTGGATATTAATGCTATTAGAGCTTCATACTGGATATTAATGTTATTAGAGCTTCATACTGGATATTAATGCTATTAGAGCTTCATACTGGATATTAATGTTATTAGAGCTTCATACTGGATATTAATATTATTAGAGCTTTATACTGGATATTAATGCTATTAGAGCTTCATACTGGATATTAATGTTATTAGAGCTTCATACTGGATATTAATATTATTAGAGCTTTATACTGGATATTAATATTATTAGAGCTTCATACTGGATATTAATATTATTAGAGCTTCATACTGGATATTAATGTTATCAGAGCTTAATTCTGGATATTAATGTTATTAGAGCTTCATACTGGATATTAATGTTATTAGAGCTTCATACTGGATATTAATGCTATTAGAGCTTCATACTGGATATTAATGTTATAAGACCTTCATACTGGATATTAATGCTATTAGAGCTTCATACTGGATATTAATGTTCTTAGAGCTTCATGCTGGATATTAATGTTATTAGAGCTTCATACTGGATATTAATGTTATTAGAGCTTAATTCTGGATATTAATGTTATTAGAGCTTAATTCTGGATATTAATATTATTAGAGCTTCATACTGGACATTAATGCTATTAGAGCTTCATACTGGATATTAATGCTATTAGAGCTTCATACTGGATATTAATGTTATCAGAGCTTCATACTGGATATTAATGTTATTAGAGCTTCATACTGGATATTAATGTTATTAGAGCTTCATACTGGATATTAATGTTATTTGAGCTTCATACTGGTTATTAATATTATTAGAGCTTTATACTGGATATTAATGCTATTAGAGCTTCATACTGGATATTAATGTTATTTGAGCTTCATACTGGATAATATTATTAGAGCTTTATACTGGATATTAATGTTATTAGAGCTTCATACTGGATATTAATATTATTAGAGCTTCATACTGGATATTAATGTTATCAGAGCTTAATTCTGGATATTAATGTTATTAGAGCTTCATACTGGATATTAATGTTATTAGAGCTTCATACTGGATATTAATGCTATTAGAGCTTCATACTGGATATTAATGTTATAAGACCTTCATACTGGATATTAATGCTATTAGAGCTTCATACTGGATATTAATGTTCTTAGAGCTTCATGCTGGATATTAATGTTATCAGAGCTTCATACTGGATATTAATGTTATTAGAGCTTAATTCTGGATATTAATGTTATTAGAGCTTAATTCTGGATATTAATATTATTAGAGCTTCATACTGGACATTAATGTTATTAGAGCTTCATACTGGATATTAATGCTATTAGAGCTTCATACTGGATATTAATGCTATTAGAGCTTCATACTGGATATTAATGTTATCAGAGCTTCATACTGGATATTAATGCTATTAGAGCTTCACACTGGATATTAATTTTATTAGAGCTTCATACTGGATATTAATGTTATCAGAGCTTCATACTGGATATTAATGTTATTAGAGCTTCATATTGGATATTAATGTTATTAGAGCTTCATACTGGATATTAATGATATTAGAGCTTCATACTGGATTATTAATGTTATTAGAGCTTCATACTGGATATTAATGTTATTAGAGCTTCACACTGGATATTAATGTTATTAGAGCTTCATTCTGGATATTAATGTTATCAGAGCTTCATACTGGATATTAATGTTATTAAAGCTTAATACTGGATTATTAATGTTATCAGAGCTTCATACTGGATATTAATGCTATTAGAACTTCATACTGGATATTAATGCTATTAGAGCTTCATACTGGATATTAATGTTAATAGAGCTTCATACTAGATATTAATGTTATCAGAGCTTCATACTGGATATTAATGTTATCAGAGCTTAATTCTGGATATTAATGTTATCAGAGCTTAATTCTGGATATTAATGTTATTAGAGCTTCATACTGGATATTAATGCTATTAGAGCTTCATACTGGATATTAATGTTATAAGAGCTTCATACTGGATATTAATATTAGTAGAGCTTCATACTGGATATTAATGTTCTTAGAGCTTCATACTGGATATTAATGTTATCAGAGCTTCATACTGGATATTAATGTTATTAGAGCTTAATTCTGGATATTAATATTATTAGAGCTTCATACTGGATATTAATGTTCTTAGAGCTTCATACTGGATATTAATGTTATCAGAGCTTCATACTGGATATTAATGTTATTAGAGCTTAATTCTGGATATTAATGTTATTAGAGCTTCATACTGGACATTAATGTTATTGGAGCTTCATACTGGATATTAATGCTATTAGAGCTTCATACTGGATATTAATGTTATTAGAGCTTCATACTGGATATTAATGCTATTAGAGCTTCATACTGGATATTAATGTTATCAGAGCTTCATACTGGATATTAATACTATTAGAGCTTCAGACTGGATATTAATGTTATTAGAGCTTCATACTGGATATTAATGTTATCAGAGCTTCATACTGGATATTAATGTTATTAGAGCTTCATACTGGATATTAATGTTATAAGAGCTTCATACTGGATATTAATATTATTAGAGCTTCATACTGGATATTAATGTTCTTAGAGCTTCATACTGGATATTAATGTTATCAGAGCTTCATACTGGATATTAATGTTATTAGAGCTTAATTCTGGATATTAATATTATTAGAGCTACATACTGGACATTAATGTCATTAGAGCTTCATACTGGATATTAATGCTATTAGAGCTTCATACTGGATATTAATGTTATTAGAGCTTCATACTGGATATTAATGCTATTAGAGCTTCATACTGGATATTAATGTTATTACAGCTTAATTCTGGATATTAATGTTATTAGAGCTTCATACTGGATATTAATTTTATTTGAGCTTCATACTGGACATTAATGTTATAAGAGCTTCATACTGGATATTAATATTATTAGAGCTTCATACTGGATATTAATATTATTAGAGCTTCATACTGTATATTAATGTTATCAGAGCTTAATTCTGGATATTAATGTTATTAGAGCTTCATACTGGATATTAATGTTATTAGAGCTTCATACTGGATATTAATGCTATTAGAGCTTCATACTGGATATTAATGTTATAAGAGCTTCATACTGGATATTAATATTATTAGAGCTTCATACTGGATATTAATGTTCTTAGAGCTTCATACTGGATATTAATGTTATCAGAGCTTCATACTGGATATTAATGTTATTAGAGCTTAATTCTGGATATTAATATTATTAGAGCTTCATACTGGACATTAATGTTATTAGAGCTTCATACTGGATATTAATGCTATTAGAGCTTCATACTGGATATTAATGTTATTAGAGCTTCATACTGGATATTAATGCTATTAGAGCTTCATACTGGATATTAATGTTATCAGAGCTTCATACTGGATATTAATGCTATTAGAGCTTCACACTGGATATTAATGTTATTAGAGCTTCATACTGGATATTAATGTTATCAGAGCTTCATACTGGATATTAATGTTATTAGAGCCTCATATTGGATATTAATGTTATTAGAGCTTCATACTGGATATTAATGTTATAAGAGCTTCATACTGGATATTAATATTATTAGAGCTTCATACTGGATATTAATATTATTAGAGCTTTATACTGGATATTAATATTATTAGAGCTTCATACTGGATATTAATGTTATCAGAGCTTAATTCTGGATATTAATGTTATTAGAGCTTCATACTGGATATTAATGTTATTAGAGCTTCATACTGGATATTAATGCTATTAGAGCTTCATACTGGATATTAATGATATAAGAGCTTCATACTGGATATTAATATTATTAGAGCTTCATACTGGATATTAATGTTCTTAGAGCTTCATACTGGATATTAATGCTATTAGAGCTTCATACTGGATATTAATGTTATCAGAGCTTCATACTGGATATTAATGCTATTAGAGCTTCACACTGGATATTAATGTTATTAGAGCTTCATACTGGATATTAATGTTATCAGAGCTTCATACTGGATATTAATGTTATTAGAGCTTCATACTGGATATTAATGTTATAAGAGCTTCATACTGGATATTAATATTATTAGAGCTTCATACTGGATATTAATGTTCTTAGAGCTTCATACTGGATATTAATGTTATCAGAGCTTCATACTGGATATTAATGTTATTAGAGCTTAATTCTGGATATTAATATTATTAGAGCTACATACTGGACATTAATGTCATTAGAGCTTCATACTGGATATTAATGCTATTAGAGCTTCATACTGGATATTAATGTTATTAGAGCTTCATACTGGATATTAATGCTATTAGAGCTTCATACTGGATATTAATGTTATTACAGCTTAATTCTGGATATTAATGTTATTAGAGCTTCATACTGGATATTAATGTTATTAGAGCTTAATTCTGGATATTAATATTATTAGAGCTACATACTGGACATTAATGTCATTAGAGCTTCATACTGGATATTAATGCTATTAGAGCTTCATACTGGATATTAATGTTATTAGAGCTTCATACTGGATATTAATGCTATTAGAGCTTCATACTGGATATTAATGTTATTACAGCTTAATTCTGGATATTAATGTTATTAGAGCTTCATACTGGATATTAATTTTATTTGAGCTTCATACTGGACATTAATGTTATAAGAGCTTCATACTGGATATTAATATTATTAGAGCTTCATCCTGGATATTAATATTATTAGAGCTTCATACTGGATATTAATGTTATCAGAGCTTAATTCTGGATATTAATGTTATTAGAGCTTCATACTGGATATTAATGTTATTAGAGCTTCATACTGGATATTAATGCTATTAGAGCTTCATACTGGATATTAATGTTATAAGAGCTTCATACTGGATATTAATGTTATTAGAGCTTCATACTGGATATTAATGTTCTTAGAGCTTCATACTGGATATTAATGTTATCAGAGCTTCATACTGGATATTAATGTTATTAGAGCTTAATTCTGGATATTAATATTATTAGAGCTTCATACTGGACATTAATGTTATTAGAGCTTCATACTGGATATTAATGCTATTAGAGCTTCATACTGGATATTAATGTTATTAGAGCTTCATACTGGATATTAATGCTATTAGAGCTTCATACTGGATATTAATGTTATCAGAGCTTCATACTGGATATTAATGCTATTAGAGCTTCACACTGGATATTAATGTTATTAGAGCTTCATACTGGATATTAATGTTATTAGAGCTTCATACTGGATATTAATGTTATTAGAGCCTCATATTGGATATTAATGTTATTAGAGCTTCATACTGGATATTAATGTTATAAGAGCTTCATACTGGATATTAATATTATTAGAGCTTCATACTGGATATTAATATTATTAGAGCTTTATACTGGATATTAATATTATTAGAGTTTCATACTGGATATTAATGTTATCAGAGCTTAATTCTGGATATTAATGTTATTAGAGCTTCATACTGGATATTAATGTTATTAGAGCTTCATACTGGATATTAATGCTATTAGAGCTTCATACTGGATATTAATGTTATAAGAGCTTCATACTGGATATTAATATTATTAGAGCTTCATACTGGATATTAATGTTCTTAGAGCTTCATACTGGATATTAATGTTATCAGAGCTTCATACTGGATATTAATGTTATTAGAGCTTAATTCTGGATATTAATATTATTAGAGCTTCATACTGGACATTAATGTTATTAGAGCTTCATACTGGATATTAATGTTATTAGAGCTTCATACTGGATATTAATGCTATTAGAGCTTCATACTGGATATTAATGTTATCAGAGCTTCATACTGGATATTAATGCTATTAGAGCTTCACACTGGATATTAATGTTATTAGAGCTTCATACTGGATATTAATGTTATCAGAGCTTCATACTGGATATTAATGTTATTAGAGCCTCATATTGGATATTAATGTTATTAGAGCTTCATACTGGATATTAATGATATTAGAGCTTCATACTGGATTATTAATGTTATTAGAGCTTCATACTGGATATTAATGTTATTAGAGCTTCACACTGGATATTAATGTTATTAGAGCTTCATTCTGGATATTAATGTTATCAGAGCTTCATACTGGATATTAATGTTATCAGAGCTTCATACTGGATATTAATGTTATTAGAGCTTCTTTTTTAATTAGACTCTGTATGTTAACAGTATGACTTTACTTTTTAATTAATGTAATCATGGCTGTGTGTGTGTGTGTGTGTGTGTGTGTGTGTGTGTAGGGACGCTGTCACTGATCCGCCAGCAGGTGTGCGGGTGTTTAAGGAATTCTGGGAGTTTGATGTGTATGTGGATAAACTCAACGCCTCCGTCTCGTCTGAAGTGTTTAAAGACGAGAGCTGGATCCGGGTTTATTACAGCTGGGCCGGATTTCAGAACTACAACCTGGTGATCCGGGTGAGGAGCGCCCTCCGCTCTGCACTGCACAGTTAGCTGAGTTAGCATTTCAGCTGTGACTAGCAGTGAGAGTCCGGAAACAATCCTGCTGACTCACTGAAACAGTCAAAGCAGATCTGATCAGGTCCTGAGTGTGTGTGTGTGTGTGTG
This sequence comes from Salminus brasiliensis, assembly GCF_030463535.1. Classification (NCBI taxonomy): domain Eukaryota; kingdom Metazoa; phylum Chordata; class Actinopteri; order Characiformes; family Bryconidae; genus Salminus; species Salminus brasiliensis. The sequence goes on along the minus strand of NC_132879.1, from coordinate 264,075 downwards.
TGTGTCTTTAATGATAAATTTATAGCTGATTTGGGAAGATTTATATAAAACATTGTGTTCAGTGTGAGAATTAGCTCTGTGTGCACTAACCAGAGTGAGCGAGCACTCTGCAGGAGTGAGACCTCACCCGCCACTCTTTCTGCTCTCTGTGTCTCAGATGATCGAGACGGACGATGATTTCCAGCGGCTGGACGGAGGTTATGATTACCTGGTGGACTTTCTGGACCTGTCCTTCCCCTCCGTCCGCCCGCAGAGGGAGCACTCCTACCTGGAGGTGAACCCCACCATCACACTCCGACACAGCAGAAGACACCAGTGTATTTACTAAAAGAGCGGTTACTAAACAAACACACGTGAACACACATCAGAGACGGCAGCAGACACATACACACTGACGGTAGTATAAGGACACCTGTCCGGAAGCTCCGGTCTCTGGGATGGACACAGAAGTGTCCAGGTCTCTGAACATCTCCTGGACTTCAGTTAAACCCATCATTAAGGAATGGAGGAATACGACACACAGAGCAGACCGTCCTCACACACTGAGGGACCGAGCAGGAAGGAGACTAGTGAGGGAGGACAGCAGGACAGCCAGGACAGCTCTGAGGGAGTTAAAGCTTCAGCAGCTGAGACGGGAGAGACTCTGCGTTCCACAGCTGCTGCCCGGGTTCTTCACCAGTCAGAGCTCTATGGGAGAGCAGCACAGGTTCTCTGGTCTGATGAGACCAAGCTGGAGCTCTCTGGCCTTCAGACTAGACTCCAGACACCACACACACTCCCTCCCCCCGTGAGCCTCGGCGTAACCCCCTCAGAGCAGTGCTGGGTGTCCTGGTGTCCTCCCTCAGGTGCCGTATTCCTCCATTCCTTAATGATGGGTTTAACTGAACTGCAGGAGATGTTGTAGAGAGTCCGGCTGATGCTCCTCAATGAGCTTCTCTCTGGGCTGTCCTGAGAGTCTTCTGTCTTCATGGTGTCTTCATTTGTGTCTCCAAAGACCGGAGCTTCCAGACAGGTGACTCAGGTGATCTCCACTCCACTAACTGTGAGACCACCTGCACCACCTGCTATTAAAGAAAGAAAAGCCCAGCCCAGTTATATTGATTATGATTCCATTTATACAAGCAATAAAAGAGGAAATATTCAAGGGAGTGTGTGTGTGTGTGTGTGTGTAGATCCAGAACAGAGTGGGGGTGATGAGGAATGTGGTTTTGAATGGTCTGCTGTGGGACGATCTGTACATCGGCTTCAACAACAGAATCAGCCGAGACCCAGATATCTACCACCATCGGTACACACACACACACACACACACACAACATCAAGTCTGATGATGATAATTATGATGGTGATAATGGTGCTGATGTGATGGTGGCACTGATGGTGATTATAATGATGATGATGACGATGATGATTATAATGATGACGATGGTGATGATGATTATAATGATGATGATGATGACGATGGTGATGATTATAATGATGATGATGATGACGATGGTGATGATTATAATGATGACGATGGTGATGATGATTATAATGATGATGATGACGATGGTGATGATTATAATGATGATGATGACGATGGTGATGATTATAATGATGACGATGGTGATGATGATTATAATGATGATTATAATGATGATGATGATGACGATGGTGATGATTATAATGATGACGATGGTGATGATGATTATAATGATGATGATGATGATGGTGATGATTATAATGATGATGATGATGACGATGGTGATGATGATTATAATGATGATGATGGTGATTATAATGATGATGATGACGATGGTGATGATGATGATGGTGATTAAAATGATGATGATGACGAAAATGATGATGATTATAATGATGATGATGATGATGATGGTGATTATAATGATTATGTTGGTGATTATGATAAAGGTGGTGGTGATGATGATGATGATGATGATTTTGTAGTAATTAATGTCATATCTGATATTATTGATTACTGTCTGGATTATTGATTACCGTGAGTCCGTGACTGTTGTAACCTCCTTGTTTTTGTCCGGCAGGTTTTGGACACACTTCCAGTCGGAGTTGCCGCTCTCAGCGCCTGACTGGAACACCTTTCTCAGAGAACGCCCCGCCCCCAATCCCGCCCCCACTCCCGCCCTCCTGCCAGCACTCCTCCCTCAGCAGGGCCACTCCTCCCTCTTCTTTCACTTCTGGCTGAAGCTGGTTCGGTGGGTGGAGTGGGTGCGCCGATACTTTTGGTAAAGTCGTTTAAACAGAGCTCAAAGGTCTCAGGACATCTCAACTGTTTACGTATTCAACATTTACAAACACACACAAACACACACACAAACACACACACACACACACACAAACACAAACACACACACAAACTCTCACTGTTTGTTGATGAAAGTGAGATTTAGCTGTAGGTTTTCTGTTTACCGTGTTTACTTGAACACTTCACAGCTTGATTGATTGATTGATTATTTGATTATATTATTAAAGTAAAGCAACCACAGGTCTAGCGCCTCTCCACCTCCATATGTCTCAATGACAAAACTCCGCCCATTATCCATCCCATCTTCGTCCTCTGAACTGTCTCTCCATCTCCAGTGTCTCCAGATTCCAGCAGTTTGTCTCCCTGTGCTTTTATTTCCCCCAGAAATCAGTTTTTAACCCCTACTCTGCTCTATCGTAAGAAGGCGGGGCTACACTAAATGATTTACAGATTGACAGCCTTGTCTAGAAGAGAGCGCTCGTCTGCAGCAGGACCTGCATGGCGTCCTCTCTGTTCAGTACATGGAGGAGCTGAGCTGTAGAGGAACCTACATGAGCTGCACTTTTACTGCTGGAGCGTCCACTTACCGGACAGACCGGGAAACCAGGGGGAAATCCGCTCAGTGAAGGCGGTCTGAGACACTGAGGCTCGGCCTGGGTGAAGAGGGCGGGTCTACCAAATGAGTATGCGAGTCTGGCTCCGCAGCTTATCCAGCGCTAAACTACTTGCACCTCTAAGAGAACCTGTAAAAGCAGAAAACTACACGGATCACTACACTACATTAGAACACAGTCTAGCACCGTGAGACCGTTAAATCCTCATACAGCTATATCTCTTGTTTTTCTACTGAACCTGCTCTTTCTCACCAAGATCTCCAATAAATCTCCTTCTGCTCAGAGTTTGTGCTTCTCTTTAATTAAACGTTCATTAAAAGTTGTGAATGAGAGATTTCTAAATTCCCCCAGCATTAACTTTCCCTACTGCTAGCTGGAATAGTGCACAATTAGCACAGTGCCCCCTGCTGGAGGCACTACACATACACCCCCTCATACACTATATAATCCCCCTCATACACTACATACACTACATACTCCCCCTCACACACTACATACACACACCTCATACACTACATACACCCCCTCATACACTACATACTCCCCCTCACACACTACATACACACACCTCATACACTACATACTCCCCCTCATACACTATATAATCCCCCTCATACACTACATACACTACATACTCCCCCTCACACACTACATACACACACCTCATACACTACATACACCCCCTCATACACTACATACTCCCCCTCACACACTACATACACACACCTCATACACTACATACTCCCCCTCACACACTACATACACACACCTCATACACTACATACACCCCCTCATACACTACATACACTACATACACCCCCTCATACACTACATACACCCCCTCATACACTACATACACCCCCTCATACACTACATACACCCCCCTCATACACTACATACACTACATACACCCCCTCATACACTACATACTCCCCCTCACACACTACATACACACACCTCATACACTACATACACCCCCTCATACACTACATACACCCCCCTCATACACTACATACACTACATACTCCCCCTCACACACTACATACACTACATACACCCCCTCATACACTACATACACCCCCCTCATACACTACATTCACCCCCTCATACACTAAATACACTACATACTCCCCCTCATACATTACATACTCCCCCTCATACACTACATACACCCCCTCATACACTACATACTCCCCCTCATACACTACATACACACACCTCATACACTACATACACCCCCTCATACACTACATACACTACATACTCCCCCTCACACACTACATACTCCCCCTCACACACTACATACACCCCCTCATACACTACATACACCCCCTCATACACTACATACACACACCTCATACACTACATACACCCCCTCATACACTACATACACACACCTCATACACTACATACACCCCCTCATACACTACATACACCCCCCTCATACACTACATACACTATATTCCCCCTCACACACTACATATACCCCCTCATACACTACATACACACACCTCATACACTACATACACCCACCTCAAACACTACATACACCCCCTCATACACTACATACACCCCCCTCATACACTACATACACCCCCACACACTACATACACCCCCTCATACACTACATACACTACATACACCCCCCTCATACACTACATACACCCCCATACACTACATTCAACGTACGTTCATTAAAAGTTGTGAATGAGAGATTTCTAAATTCCCCCAGCATTAACTTTCCCTACTGCTAGCTGGAATAGTGCACAATTAGCACAGTGCCCCCTGCTGGAGGACAGGAGCAAGTGCTGTGGGTTTACTGTGCCATTACTTTTACACACCCCCTCATACACTACATATACCCCCTCATACACAACATTCACTACATACACCCCCTCATACACTACATTCACCCCCCCATACACTACATACACTACATACACCCCCCCATACACTACATACACCCCCTCATACACAACATACACTACATACACCCCCTCATACACTACATTCACCCCCCCATACACTACATACACTACATATACCCCCTCATACACTACATTCACCCCCTCATACACTACATACACTACATACACCCCCCCATACACTACATATACCCCCTCATACACTACATATACCCCCTCATACACTACATATACACCCTCATACACTACACACACTACATACACCCCCTCATACACAACATACACTACATACACTCCCTCATACACTACATTCACCCCCCCATACACTACATATACCCCCCTCATACACTACATACTCCCCCTCATACACTACATACACTACATACACCCCCCCATACACTACATATACCCCCCTCATACACTACATACACTACATACACCCCCCCATACACTACATATACCCCCTCATACACTACATATACCCCCTTATACACTACATTCACCCCCTCATACACTACATACACCCCCCCATACACTACATATACACCCTCATACACTACACACACTACATACACCCCCTCATACACTACATACACCCCCCTCATACCCTACATATACCCCCTCATACACTACATACACCCCCCTCATACCCTACATACACCCCCCTCATACACTACATTCAACCCCTCATACACTACATACATACACCTCATACACTACATATACCCCCTCATACACTACATACACCCCCTCATACACTACATACTCCCCCTCACACACTACATACACCCCTCATACACTACATTCACCCCCTCATACACTACATACAGCATTAACTTTCCCTACTGCTAGCTCGAATACTGCACAATTAGCACAGTGCCCCCTGCTGGAGGACAGGAGCAAGTGCTGTGGGTTTACTGTGCCATTACTTTTACACACCCCCTCATACACTACATATACCCCCTCATACACAACATCCACTACATACACCCCCTCATACACTACATTCACCCCCCCATACACTACATACACTACATACACCCCCCCATACACTACATACACCCCCTCATACACAACATACACTACATACACCCCCTCATACACTACATTCACCCCCCCATACACTACATACACTACATACACCCCCCCATACACTACATTCACCCCCTCATACACTACATACACTACATACACCCCCCCATACACTACATTCACCCCCCCATACACTACATACACTACATACACCCCCCCATACACTACATACACCCCCTCATACACAACATACACTACATACACCCCCCCATACACTACATTCACCCCCTCATACACTACATACACTACATACACCCCCCCATACACTACATACACCCCCTCATACACTACATTCACCCCCCCATACACTACATACACTACATACACCCCCCCATACACTACATTCACCCCCTCATACACTACATACACTACATACACCCCCTCATACACTACATATACACCCTCATACACTACACACACTACATACACCCCCTCATACACAACATACACTACATACACCCCCTCATACACTACATTCACCCCCCCATACACTACATACACTACATACACCCCCTCATACACTACATACACTACATACACCCCCCCATACACTACATATACCCCCTCATACACTACATATACCCCCTCATACACTACATATACCCCCTCATACACTACATACATCCCCCCATACCCTACATATACCCCCTCATACACTACATATACCCCCCTCATACCCTACATATACCCCCTCATACACTACATACACCCCCCTCATACCCTACATACACCCCTCTCATACACTACATACACCCCCTCATACACTACATACACCCCCTCATACACTACATACTCCCCCTCACACACTACATACACCCCTCATACACTACATTCACCCCCTCATACACTACATTCACCCCCTCATACACTACATATACCCCCTCATACACTACATTCACCCCCTCACACACTACATATACCCCCTCATACACTACATTCACCCCCTAATACACTACATATACCTCCTCATACACTACATTCACCCCCTCATACACTACATATACCCCCTCATACACTACATATACCCCCTCATACACTACATTCACCCCCTCATACACTACATATACCCCCTCATACACTACATTCACCCCCTCATACACTACATATACCCCCTCAAACACTACATATACCCCCTCATACACTACATTCACCCCTCATACATACACCCCCTCATACACTACATACACCCCCTCATACACTACATACACCCCCTCATACACTACATATACCCCCTCATACACTACATACTCCCCCTCACACACGACATACACTACATTCACCCCCTCATACACTACATTCACCCCTCATACATACACCCCCTCATACACTACATACACCCCCTCATACACTACATACACTACATACTCCCCCTCACACACTACATACTCCCCCTCACACACTACATACACCCCCTCATACACTACATACACTACATACTCCCCCTCACACACTACATACACCCCCTCATACACTACATACACTACATACACCCCCTCATATACTACATACTCCCCCTCATACACTAAATACACCCCCTCATAGACTACATACACCCTCATACACTACATACACCCCCTCATACACTACATACACACACCTCATACACTACATATACCCCCTCATACACTACATACACCCCCTCATACACTACATTCAACCCCTCATACAATACATACACACACCTCATACACTACATATACCCCCTCATACACTACATACACCCCCTCATACACTACATACTCCCCCTCACACACTACATACACTACATTCACCCCCTCATACACTACATTCACCCCCTCATACACTACATATACCCCCTCATACACTACATACACCCCCTCATACACTACATACACCCCCTCATACACTACATACTCCCCCTCATACACTACATACTCCCACTCATACACTACATTCACCCCCTCATACACTACATTCACCCCCTCATACACTACATACTCCCCCTCACACACTACATACACTACATACACCCCTCATACACTACATTCACCCCCTCATACACTACATTCACCCCCTCATACACTACATATACCCCCTCATACACTACATATACCCCCTCATACACTACATTCACCCCTCATACATACACCCCCTCATACACTACATTCACCCCCTCATACACTACATATACCCCCTCATACACTACATACTCCCCCTCATACACTACATACACTACATACACCCCTCATACACTACATTCACCCCCTCATACACTACATTCACCCCCTCATACACTACATATACCCCCTCATACACTACATATACCCCCTCATACACTACATTCACCCCCTCATACACTACATTCACCCCTCATACATACACCCCCTCATACACTACATACACCCCCTCATACACTACATATACCCCCTCATACACTACATTCACCCCCTCATACACTACATATACCCCCTCATACACTACATTCACCCCCTCATACACTACATACACCCCCATACACTACATACACCCCCTCACACACTACATACTCCCCTTTACACACTACATACACCCCCCTCATACACTACATACACACCTCATACACTACATACTCCCCCTCATACACTACATACACCCCCTCATACACTACATACTCCCCCCTCATTCACTACATACACTACATACTCCCCCTCATACACTACATACACTACATACTCCCCCTCATACATTACATACACACACCTCATACACTACATACACCCCCTCATACACTACATACACTACATACTCCCCCTCACACACTACATACTCCCCCTCAAACACTATATACACCCCCTACACTACATACTCCCCCTCACACACTACATACTCCCCCTCACACACTACATACACCCCCTCATACACTACATACACTACATACTCCCCCTCATACACTACATACTCCCCCTCACACACTACATACACCCCCTCATACACTACACACTACATACTCCCCCTCACACACTACATACACCCCCTCATATACTACATACTCCCCCTCATACACTAAATACACCCCCTTATACACTACATACACCCCCTTATACACTACATACACCCCTCATACACTACATACACCCTCATACACTACATACACCCCCTCATACACTACATACACTACATACTCCCCCTCATACACTACATACACCCCCTCATACACAACATACACTACATACACCCTCATACACTACATATACCCCCTCATACACTACATACACTACATACTCCCCCTCATACACTACATTCACCCCCTCATACACTACATACACCCCCTCATACACTACATTCACCCCCTCATACACTACATACACCCCCTCATACACTACATACACACACCTCATACACTACATACTCGCCCTCATACACTACATTCACCCCCTCATACACTACATACACCCCCTCATACACTACATACACACACCTCATACACTACATACACACACCTCATACACTACATACACTACATACACACACCTCACACACTACAGCTCCAGCTCTTCTCACCACAGAGTTATTTAGTGTAACGCTGGAGGAACAGCTCAGTATTACAGTCAGTGCAGCGTGTTTCCAGACTGATGCTCCGCCCTCTCTCTTCCTGCCCTGCTTTAAGCTGGTGGTGCTCAGAGTTACAAACGGAAGGGGACGACTGTTTTACCCCCTCATCGTGTGTGTGTTTACGTGTCTGTGTGAGTGTGTGTGTCAGTGTGTGTGTGTGTGAGTGTCTGTGTGAGTAAGTGTCTGTGAGTGTGTGTGTGAGTGAGGGTGTGTGAGTATGTGTGAGTGTCTGTGTGTGTGTGTGAGTGTGTGTCTGTGTGAGTAAGTGTCTGTGTGAGTGAGTGTGTGTGTGTGTGGGTGTGTCAGTGTGTGTGCTGCAGTCTGCATGATTTTGTCACTTCTTCTTCACATCCTTCCTGTTCTAAATGTGGGTGGAGTTCTTCAGAGAAGAAAGTCTACAGCCTCAGCACACACACATATACGCAGACACATACACACACACACACCTGTAGTATGATGGGCACCTGGAGCCGAGCTCTTACCTGGATAATCCTCCTGCTGACCACACCTGCTCTCACCATCAACAACAGCCCCCTGCCGGATATTACAGACCAGACCTTCATCAGTGTCTGCGTTACAGAACACAACCGGCACAGATCCGCCGTCCAACCTCCCGCCAGCAACATGCGTTACATGGTGAGACACACACTCTCACACATACACACACACACACACACACATTGACTGTATCTCAATCTAACTCAATTAAAGAGCTGAAACTGTACTATAGTGAAAGTATGGTACTGTATCCCAATCTAACTCAATTAAAGAGCTGAAACTGTACTATAGTGAAAGTATGGTACTGTATCCCAATCTAACTCAATTAAAGAGCTGAAACTGTACTATAGTGAAAGTATGGTACTGTATCTCAATCTAACTCAATTAAAGAGCTGAAACTGTACTATAGTGAAAGTATGGTACTGTATCCCAATCTAACTCAATTAAAGAGCTGAAACTGTACTATAGTGAAAGTATGGTACTGTATCTCAATCTAACTCAATTAAAGAGCTGAAACTGTACTATAGTGAAAGTATGGTACTGTATCTCAATCTAACTCAATTAAAGAGCTGAAACTGTACTATAGTGAAAGTATGGTACTGTATCTCAATCTAACTCAATTAAAGAGCTGAAACTGTACTATAGTGAAAGTATGGTACTGTATCCCAATCTAACTCAATTAAAGAGCTGAAACTGTACTATAGTGAAAGTATGGTACTGTATCTCAACGTGGTGAATTAATAGTAATGATGTAATCAGCTGGAAATCAGTGTTGGATGTCAGGATGATGTTTTGGGTGTGTTTGTTTTCAGACGTGGGATGAAGGCCTTGCGGTCACTGCGAGAGCCTGGGCCAGAAATTGCCTCTTTATTCACAATACGCACCTGAAAGAGAAAGGCAAAGCCCACCCAGTCTTCACCTCCTTGGGGGAAAATCTCTGGGCAGGAACGAAATTCTCATTAAAATCTGCAATCGAGGGCTGGGTTAACGAGGTGAAAGATTACCAATACAACACAATGAGCTGCAACAAGGTCTGCGGTCACTATACACAGGTAACGCCCACCTCAGTGTATATCACAATACCTACATGTAGAGCATTATTAATATTCACCCTAATGACAGACTGTAGCTCCTCCTCCTCAGTGTATATCACAATACCTACATTTAGAGCGTTATTAATATTTACCCTAATGACAGACTGTAGCTCCTCCTCCTCAGTGTATATCACAATACCTACATTTAGAGTTATTAATATTCACCCTAATGAGAGACTGTTGCTCCTCCTCCTCAGTGTATATCACAATACCTACATTTAGAGTTATTAATATTCACCCTAATGAGAGACTGTAGCTCCGCCTCCTCAGTGTATATCACAATACCTACATTTAGAGAGTTATTAATATTCACCCTAATGAGAGACTGTAGCTCCGCCTCCTCAGTGTATATCACAATACCTACATTTAGAGCGTTATTAATATATATTCACCCTAATGAGAGACTGTAGCTCCTCCTCCTCAGTGTATATCACAATACCTACATTTAGAGTTATTAATATTCACCCTAATGAGAGACTGTAGCTCCTCCTCCTCAGTGTATATCACAATACCTACATTTAGAGCGTTATTAATATTCACCCTAATGAGAGACTGTAGCTCCTCCTCAGTGTATATCACAATACCTACATTTAGAGCGTTATTAATATTCACCCTAATGAGAGACTGTAGCTCCTCCTCCTCAGTGTATATCACAATACCTACATTTAGAGTTATTAATATTCACCCTAATGAGAGACTGTAGCTCCTCCTCCTCAGTGTATATCACAATACCTACATTTAGAGTTATTAATATTCACCCTAATGAGAGACTGTAGCTCCTCCTTCTCAGTGTATATCACAATACCTACATTTAGAGCGTTATTAGCTGTGTGTGTGTGTGTGTGTGTGTGTGTGTGTGTGTGTGTGTGTGTATGTATGTATGGATGGTGTATGTGGAGCTGTGCTCCTGACGGTGTTCCTGGTGTTGTGTTGCAGGTCGTTTGGGCCAGCACTTATAAAGTGGGCTGTGCTGTGCAGTTCTGTCCGAACGGTGTAGAACAGACCACTTTCCATCCCACTCCAGCCGTCTTATTTGTGTGTAACTATGCAACAGCGTAAGTGTGTGTTTGATTAGATAATGTGTATATATGGGCGGGGTTTTAGTGAAAGCTGCTGTATGACTGTATAATCAGTGTACAGCCGGGGGGGGGGGGGGGGGGGGTCACCTGAGGCAGTGGTCTGGTCTGATGCTTCTCTGTTCTGCAGAGGAAACTACAAACACCAGAAGCCGTACAGCACAGGGCAGGAGTGCAGCGAGTGCTCAGGGGAGCAGTGTGAGAACAAGCTCTGCCGTAAGTGTGAAAGAGAGGCAGAACTGAAGAACCTTAGAACCTCAGAGTGAGTCTGACTGTCTGACCCGCGCTGACTGTGTGTCTCCACAGGTGACGCCGCTCGAGACGCTCCGAGACGTGAGTCTGCTTTTACATCCTCCGTTACAGAAACCAGAGGTGGTGACGGGAGGCCCCTCCTCTCACAGGTGTGTGTGTGTGTGTGTGTGTGTGCAGGTTATAACTGGACCCCGGACTGGGACCCGCAGCTGTCCGAATGTGGGACTCTCTGTAAGGCCATTCTGATCACTCGCCCCGTCTCTCTGCTCCTCATCTTCATCTCCGCCTACTGCGTCCAGCACCGCTACCCAGACCTCTTCGCCTACACCTGATACAGACGAGGAGGTGCAGCAGGACACTGTCCTCAGCCAGAACCTGCTCCTGTTGAGACACGTCCAGCGACCCCCCCTACAGATCTGACCAGCACTGGAAGAACGCTTTACATGTGGGAGGTTTTTGCACCATAGGGTGGAGCAAAAACCTCCCCCCTGTAGAGCGTTCTCCAAAACCTCCACCCTGTAGAGTGATCTAAAAAAACCTCCACCCTGTAGAGCGATCTGGAGGCGGAGAGAAAATCCTGTTTAAAAAAAATATGCAGTGTGGGGGCGGGGCTTAAGATGTGATTGGTGATCACAGATCAATCAATTTTTTTTTACATCAAAACAAATGAAGTGAAAATGATCCAATAAAGGGAATCAAACCTTCAACCAGACAACATCTACACTCCCGTGTGTGTGTGTGAGAGAGAGAAGTGGGGTGGTGTGTGTGTGTGTGTGTGTGTGTGTGAGAGAGAGAAGTGGGGTGGTGTGTGTGTGTGTGTGTGAGAGAGAGAAGTGGGGTGGTGTGTGTGTGTGTGTGTGAGAGAGAGAAGTGGGGTGGTGTGTGTGTGTGTGAGAGAGAGAAGTGGGGTGGTGTGTGTGTGTGTGTGTGTGTAGTGGGAGGGTTGCAGTGTTAGTGTTGAGGTCAGTGTGAACTGTAGCAGTACAGGGTGTGTGTGTGTGTGTGTGTGTGTGTGTGTGTGTGTGTGTGTGTGTGTGATCACAGCAACACTTCTGCTTCTACACTCACTGGGGTCTGAGAGGAACCCGGAACCCGGAACCCACCCTCCTCTGCTCGACTCCGGGAGCAGAACAGAGAGCAGAGGCAGAAGAACTGGACAGAAGGAGGGAGATAAGGGGGAGCTGAGGCCGGTGTGAGAGCAGATGGTGAGTTGTGACAGTGGGAGTAAGTGTACTGTTCGTGTGAAAGTCCGGCTACAGAACCAGTCAAAAGTTTGGACCCCCCCCCGCTTGAACGTGTTCTGACCCAGATGCTTGGGATGTTCTCATTTAGCAAAACCAGGAACCAGCCTTAATAGCCTAAATCCCCCCCCCACCCCCAGCTCCACGTTCCACAGAAGTGCTGCGTTCTGCAGTGGAGAACCTGAACCACCGGAGCTCAGGCCTCAGTTCAGGCCGCTCAGCCCCTCCCTCAGCACCACGGTCTACAGGCACGCTGACCCCAGTGTTTCTAATTTCACCATTTCCTGTTTCCTGTTGCATTACTGAGCAGTCCTGTCCGACTGCAGAGCCTAAACCCCAGCTCCAGCCTACAGCAGAGATCAGACCCCAGCTCCAGCCTACAGCAGAGATCAGACCCCAACCCAGCTCCAGCCTACAGCAGAGATCAGACCCCAGCTCCAGCCTACAGCAGAGATCAGACCTCAGCCCCAGCCTGCAGCAGAGATCAGACCCCGGCTCCAGCCTACGGCAGAGATCAGACCCCAGCCCCAGCCTACGGCAGAGATCAGACCCCAGCCCCAGCTTACAGCAGAGATCAGAGCCCAGCTCCAGCCTACAGCAGAGATCAGAGCCCAGCCCAGCTCCAGCCTGCAGCAGATATCAGACCCCAGCCCAGCTCCAGCCTACAGCAGAGATCAGACCCCAGCTCCAGTCTACAGCAGAGATCGGTCATATATATATATATAATAACATGTTCTGAAGGGGTTCTGAATACCGGCTCTAAACGAGTGTATGAGCATCTCTGAGCTGCTGGGTATAGAAATATAAACCCTGCGCTATTTATTACTGTACCTTCAGCCAGTAGGGACAGTAACTACGGTCACCTCCTCTCCACGGGCTTCAGCAGAATCAGCCTCGACACCGAGAGCCTCCACTGTGGTTCAGTTTCCTCTTACAGCAGAACAGCGAGCAGAACCTCAGAGCTCTGAGTGATCAAACCACAGGGCTAGACACATTTAACTTGAGTTATAACAGCCCTACAGACAGTTATAAATGCGTTATAGTAACATTAATAACAGTTATAAAAGAGTTACACCAGTAATACCAGTTATTAATGAGTTGTAACATTTCTAAGTTAGTTACAATAACAGTTATTAATGAATTATAGTAACATTAGTAACAATTATAACAGTATACAGTATAAAGTATAAGTTGTTAGTTATAATAACATTTGTAACCGTTCTAAAGGAGTTATGTTTAACAGTTATGAGGAATAATGTTTATAACAGTTGAGTTAAAATGATTTGTAATAACTTATAATACCATCAATAACAGAGTAATATAATGAGCTGTTCATAAAAGCTATAAATGAGATATTTGTTAATAACTGAGTTGAAAACATTAATAAGTCAAAGTTTAATAGTTATTAATGAGTTATGATGATTTTAAAATGCTGTTATAAACCATTCCTAACGCTCATAACATTTCTAAGTTATAAATGAGTTATAAAGACTTAAAGGTCTGGAAGAGTTCTTATAACAATAGAATGATATCCTCCAGTGTGTAACTATTTCTACAGTGCCTATACAGAACCACCTACACCATCAGTTCCACCAGCGCAGAGAACCCGTTTAACCAGGCAAAGAACCGACAAAACATCCAAACGGTTCTTTCATCACGGTTCCGCTCACCTGGCAATTTCTATAGAAACCCAGCTGAGCTAAAACCACCGTCTCCATGGAGACTGTAATGGTCTTTACGTGAAGAACCGATTACAGCTGGTTAGAAACTGAACTATGGTGGAACGTTCTGTTTCAGGAGCAGGAGAACCAGGCTCATTTCCTCGGTTCTAAACCAGCACTGAACACCAAGTCCCCGTGTCTAGAACATCACCTGAGAGGAGAACCTGGTGAAGTTCTGATCCATCAAAACACTGGAAACAAGACCATATTCACCAACCGTTTATTTCAACATTAGGAAAACTGTGGTCGTACAGAACCACCATCATCTGCTTGTCCAATCAGAAGAGTGGGATCTGAAGACTGGGTACAACACTGCCACCTAGCAGTGGAGGCTGAAACACCAGTCTTCACCCCCGAACTGTTCATCAACACAGAACTCTACGTCCATATGTGAAGATTTTCTGACGCCCCTAACGGAAGCGAACAGCTGCTGCGCACCGGCGTCCCGATAACCAATGAGAACAGAGCAAAGAGGTCACTGAAACCATGGCAACAAATGAGCAACAGCAAGACACTGCTTCTCCTGACCAGACCGCTGGAGGCGGAAACGGGCGGTGGCCCAGGCCGCTGGAGGCTGAAACGGGCGGTGGCCCAGGCCGCTGGAGGCTGAAACGGGCGGTGGCCCAGGCCGCTGGAGGCTGAAACGGGCGGTGGCCCAGGCCGCTGGAGGCTGAAACGGGCAGGGGGCCAAATTGATATAGGCTGAAATGGGCGGGGCAGAGGAACCCAAAAGAAGCAACACGTCAACAATCACAGACTGCTCCATCTTTAATCTCCACCACTGCAGAAGAACACCACCTGCACCAACATCTGAACAGTACAGAGTGCTCGCCTGTATACACACTTTGCAGGAAGGAGGAGAGAGAGTAACTAAAAACCACACACACACACACACACACACACACACATACACACGCACACACACACACACGCGCACACACACGCGCGCACACACGCGCGCGCACACGCGCGCGCACACACACGCGTCCATCAATAATGTACAAAACAGAGAGGTGGTCGGGACTCCAGGTCCGGGCGGCGCTGCTGCAGCTCAGACCTGGACTCGCCACCTTTGGCATCATTCCAGCTGGTTCTTCTCCAGCTACAGAACTCGCTACAGTCCACCCTGCAGGGAACCTCAGCTTTTACTCTTCTTCTTCTTCTCGTCAGCAGGTGGCGCCACAGCGGCCGGGGGAGGAGCTCCCAGCCTCTTATTCTTAGCCTTCTTCACCTTGTCTTTAATGGCCTGGATGTCCAGCTTCCCCTCTGCAGGAGCTGCGAGGAGCAAAAGCGTGAGACACACACCGGATTAGTGCTGGTCATCATCCCTTACCGTTACACACTGTGCATTAGTTCACACTGACGTATGCAAATGAGCTCGGTTCTGATTGGCTGCACTGTTTGGGCCCTATTCCCAGAGCAGACAGCAGGCCTGAAACACTCAGAGTGAATGGGTGCTGCCACGCACTGCTGCAGGCTGAATGGGCGGGGCTAAATGGTGGTGAACTGGGTGAGTTGTGGGGGTGATGAAGGTCACCTTTCGTGGTCTTCTTCACTGCCGTTTTCTCTTTAGGAGGAACGAACGCCTTCTTCCTCTCCTCCTGTTTCCGGGTCAGAGCTTCAGCCTGCTTCACCTTCAAACAGAACCATCAGAGATCAGAGCAGAACATCGTCACAGTGCACATCTATCAGGTAACGTTAGCTGCAGCGCCCCCCTGTGGCAGAGCAGTGCTGTGACGTCATCTAGAGTAAAAGACTAACAGGAGCTGTTTAGAGGCTAAAATTAAACCCAGAAATAAATAAACTAATACAAAGCTTAAATGTTCAGAGAACGTAGAGGTGAGGACCACCAGAGACGCTCTGTATTTACAGACCAGTCCCCACTACATGTGACCAGTATCTGGACTAGGGATGCACCGATCCATATTTTCCTGTTTGGATACAGATACCAACACCGATACCCAACACTGATCCGATACCAATGTTGAATTAATGAACCATACAGCTGACCATCTGGGAGAGACTTAAAGCCTCAGGATTGACCTAATCAATACTTCTTAGATATAAATGACCCCGATTTCTATTTGTTGGTCATTAAAATGACCTCGGCACAGCGTCGTCTGGGCTCAGGACTTTTATTCTGAAATGAAAAGTCTGTGAGACTAAAGAGGAGCGAGCAGCCCCTCCTTTCTCGGTTGGATTCCTCACTGGTCAGATGGGGGGAGTCCTGTGGTTTGCTATGATCTGTGTATGATGTCTGCAGGTCACTCTGATCCTGGGTTATGAAGCCTAGAACACGGTCAGTGTGAAAACCCGGTTCCCTGAATGGATCGGTCATTTGGATCAGACTAATTATTCGATACCCGATCCACTAGTGTCCTAGTATTGGATCAGCGCATCTCTAATCTGGTCTGTGAGAAATATTATTATATAAATGTTTTTCTCTTCAGAAAATATGAGAGTAAACAAACGAAACAGCTCACACGGCAACCAGTCCTAAATTCAGCCTCCCCTACGGCAGAACCGAGAGAGCTGCGTGGCGGTGAGGTTGGTGTACAGCAGGCTGTGGTGTTTAGAGCTCCTCTCACCTTGATCTCATTCATTTTCCTCCTCCTCTTCTCAGTCTCCCGCAGAAAGAACTCTCCACTGGCCAGCTCACGGTCAACCTGCACACCAGAGACTAGCGCTCAGTACATAACACACAAACACAGCTCTAAACAAGGTCATCAGGGCATTATAGAGCATTATAGAGCGCCCCCTACACTTCCTGTAGTGTATTACAGTCTGTCAGAATGAGTGTGTGGATCATATGATCATTATAGAGCATTATAGAGCGCCCCCTGCTCTTCCTGTAGTGTATTACAGTCTGTCAGAATGAGCGTGTGGATCATATGAACATTATAGAGCATTATAGAGCGCCCCCTACGCTTCCTGTAGTGTATTACAGTCTGTCAGAATGAGTATGTGGATCATTTAAACATTACAGAGCATTATAGAGCGCCCCCTACGCTTCCTGTAGTGTATTACAGTCTGTCAGAATGAGTGTGTGGATCATATGATCATTATAGAGCATTATAGAGCGCCCCCTACGCTTCCTGTAGTGTATTACAGTCTGTCAGAATGAGCCTGTGGATCATATGATTATTATAGAGCATTATAGAGCGCCCCCTACGCTTCCTGTAGTGTATTACAGTCTGTCAGAATGAGCGTGTGGATCATATGATCATTATAGAGCATTATAGAGCACCCCCTACTCTTCCTGTAGTGTATTACAGTCTGTCAGAATGAGCGTGTGGATCATATGATCATTATAGAGCATTATAGAGCGCCCCCTACTCTTCCTGTAGTGTATTACAGTCTGTCAGAATGAGCATGTGGATCATATGATCATTATAGAGCATTATAGAGCGCCCCCTACTCTTCCTGTAGTGTATTACAGTCTGTCAGAATGAGCATCACAAGTAGAAGCTGGACTGACCTTGCTCTCGGGCTGTGGCGGGGGGAACGGCGTGTACTCCTTCTTAACCTTCTTCTTTTTCGGTTTCTGGCGTTTGGCCAGACTCTTGTGTTTGAAGTTGGGGAGGAATCTGTCCCAGCTCTGACCGCGCAGCTCCGGATCATTCGCCAGCTCGCGCTTTATCATCAGAGTCTGCAGAGAGAGCAGAGAGAGCTTCAGTTCCACACTCTGCAGCAGTGACCTCAGCTGAAGGTTCCCGCTCCACCTTAAATGGCGACAGAGGTGCCCTCAGACTGAAGCACCACAACTATAACCCCACCCACGGCTTACCTTGATGTTGTAGATGGGGTGAATGTTCTTCATCGTGTCCAGCACCACCTTCCTCACCTACACAGAACAAAACACACCAACATCAGCCTTCAGCCTCTCGCCCCCACACAGGAGGGAAAGCTCGACGGGACAGGAGCGCGGACTCGAGCAGCTACAGTACGACTGGACCCGAGTGACCAGAGTAGTCTGAAGCTCTTAAAAATGAACCTGCATGAAGCAGCTGGACGTTCTCCGGTTCCTCCTTTCACAACCCGGCTGAGGTCGGCTTCTCATCAGACTTCTCCACTGAATAAAACCTACTGGCTGCTGGTCTGACTGAAGTAGTTGCTATAAGCACTTGCTTCATTATAGTCAGTTACTATGCTGCTTGTTTAAGTGCTGCTCTGCTTGATTATAATACTCATTATAACTCATTTATAACTGTTAGAAATGCTGATTTATTAACTCACTTATTAACAAATAACTCATTTATAGCTTTTATTAAACATAGCTCATTATATTACTGTTATTGATGGTATTATAACAAAATAATAATCATATTAATATTAATCGATTATTAAAATAATCGTTAGTTGCAGCCCTAGACAGGACGTTACTAAGGTGCTTGCTTTGATGTCCCACATGGTTCAGAGGGGGCTGTTGGTGTATTAGTATCGAGAAATCACAAAAGGGGTCCTCGAAACTGTCCATCAGTCCTACAGGTACCCCCCTCAAGTGATTAGTTAGTGCCATTAAATAATAATTACACAACTGACCTGTGTGTGTGTGTGTGTGTGTGTGTGTACCTCCTTCAGGCCGCTGTGGGGTCCCAGTACAGAGACGGTGTTTCCCTGAACCAGCACGTAGCAGTTAGTGAGCAGCTCCAGCGCCTGAACACAACAACAACAACAACAACAACAAACATAAACAAGTCCAGCAGAGCTGTCAATCTAACACAGCACCCCCCCCCCCATACACACACACACACACACACACACACACACACACACACACACACACACACACTCTCTGCTATTACACTGTAATTAAGGCAGGATCAGGATGTAGCAGTTGCTACGGTGTTCCCTGAGGTCCAACATCTCCAACAGCGCTGATTTCTGCTGGCCACAGCTCAGAGCCCTTAGGTCCAACATCCCTCAGCACTGATCTCAGCTCACCTTCAGCGTCGAGCCCTTAGGTCCAATCAGTCTCTGCCTGCGTTTCACGAAGCGCTCCCTGTTCCGCACCAGAGAGCCCACCTTTATGATGTCACACGCCACGTCGTCCTGCAGGATCCTCACGGCCTGAAAGAGGCAGGAGAACTTTTTAGAATATAATATTTCATATGTGGAAATAAAAACATTAACAAGCACAACAAAACGCAGTCGCTGTCTGAAGCCCCGCCCCCGTCCAGGCCGAGGGTCCTCACCTGCTCGAACGGGACGCTCCTGGCCAGCAGCTTGATGAGATCTCGGGCTCTGAGGATGGCAAATGGGTCAAAAGTCTTCTTGGTGGTGCTGACAGTGACACTGCCCTCAATCAGGTCCAGTGACGCGTTTATAAACTGCAGCCAAAGAACAGATTATTAAACATTTATTATTATTATTATTATTATTATATCATTAGTGGGGTACAAACATCCATTGCTCGTCAGCAAAGGGGGCAAATCCAGGTCCAGAAAAACCCGCCCCTGGATTTTGCTCCAACTGCCTGGACCTGGATTTGCCACCGCGGGTTTTATTCTTTTGGCCAAACCATCCCTCAACTCACAATCTCCCCGAGAGCCTTCTGCACCAGCGGCCAGCACTCCTTCAGGTACGCCTCGCGGTATTTGGGGAAGAGGGTGGCGAAGCTGCTCTCCTCCAGAAGGCCCCGGGGGTTGTCCTCCCGCGTAAACGGGGGCTCCTTCCACCCGTCCGGTACCGTCAACAGCTCGGACTCATCTACACAACAAGATACACAATCATACACTACATGTCCAAATGTTTGTGGACACCCCTTCAAATGAATGCATTCAGCTACTTTGAGTTGCACCCATTACTGACACAGATGTGCAAATGCACACACAGCTCGTCTAGTCCCTAGTTGTAGAAAAGTACTGCCAATAGAATAGGACTCTGTGGAGCAGATCATCATGACCCTATTGGCTCCATGAGGTGGGGTGGTGATCATTATCATCATACAACATCCAGACCTCACTAACTAACGCTCAGCACTGAACACAATCAAATCCTCACAGCAATGCTCCTCCTCCAGAATCTAGTAGAAGGTCTTCTTCTCTGGACAGTAGAGACAGTTGCTCCAACAGAAGCAGGAGCAGCTCTTTAATACTCTTGATTTCAGGCGTCCCAATACTTTTTGCTCTTCTTAAATTATGATTTACTTATTTCATAGTTTATTCATAACTTATTGTGCATATTTGGAGCAGCCAGCACACACACACACACACTATATATTTATATATCTATAATTGAGCTAATTTACTACAGGTATGTGTGTATTGGTGTTTACTACAGCTACAGGTCCAGAAATCAGAAACGTTACAAACAGACGATATTTTCTAGAGAGATCATTTAAATGAAGGTGGAGTAAAGAGAGGTGGAGTAAAGAGAGGTGGAGTAAAGAGAGGTGGAGTAAAGAGAGGTGGAGTAAATGACTTTTTAACTGGGCTCGTGCTTTTATTTTGAAAGCGCAGTAAATTCTCTACATGCTTTGGAGGAAACGCGCTTTTTAAACGATGTTACCACCATCATAATTCCTCAAATAATGAACAATAATAATAATAATAATAATAATAATAATAAAAAAATGTAATTTAATTAAGATAAACTAATTAACGAGGCTGAAGTCTTTTTAATGCTCTGCTCCAGCTCCTAACAGATACACAGACACCCTGAACTTTCCCTAAAGCTCGAAAACTTTTATAAAGTTAATTATAAAGTTTAAAATAATAATTAATAAATGAATAAATGAATAAATAAAGTAAACACACTGCCTGAGCCCCGTCCGTGCAGCACGCTGCCCTCGCGCTGCCTGTGCAGATGTGTGAGAACGCGGTACAGCTGTGTGAGTGTGTGTGTGTGTGTGTGTTTGCGGTACCTGTAGGTTGGGTTCTGGTTCTGGTTCTGCTGGGTTTCTGATCCTGCGCCTCTCTCACGCTGCTCTCTCCGGGCGCCGCCATCGCCGCTGCTCCTTCTTCTTCTCCTTCTTCTTCCGCCAGCGCCGCTTTGCTCCACAGCGCTGTGAGACCCAGCAGCGCCCCCTTCAGCCCAGCGGCCGCAGCTGCACCTGCAGCTGATCAATATTTAATTATTTATTTATTAATATTACACTCTCTCTCTCTCTCTCTCTCTCTCTCTCTCTCTCTCACCTCCGGAGCAGGACATGTCCATTCATATCTCAGAGGATTCATCTTTAAATACTGCACTTTTATTCTTTTAATATTTAAATGAGATCAATAATTTGGAGTAATAACGCATTTACATATATATGATTATAATCATCATTTATTCTATTTAGAAAGCATTTACGGTAATATCTGAATATTATAATATTCTATCTAGAGTTTCAGGACGGTCACGGGAGTCTGCTTTAGCCTGTGAGCTGAAGGACAGGCATGTGCTCTTAATTACACACACACACACACACACACACACACACACACACACACACACACTGCACAGTGGCATGCCCCCCTGTCTGTAACTGTGATCACGAGCGCTGATGCTAACCCAGCCCACAGCCAGAGAGCTGGAGGCGCTAGCGGTACCGTTAGCACACAGTGAACCAGCCGAGCCCAAAGCTGCGCTTCTCCGGGACTCTGCTGACCTTTGACCCTGTGGTGAAGATGGGGGTGTTTAGGAGTGTGTTGGCCGTGTGTGTGACGGTTTGTGTGTGGGTCAGGACCGTCTCTAGCGCCGAAGAGCAGATCAGCGTAGCCGCTGTGATCCGCAGGGTCACTGCCGGAGTTCTGGTCCGAGGTCGGCCACTGGGAGACCCCCGGACCACCGGGCCGAGAGTTCTCACCAAAGATGGAATCGTCAGAGGACTGACCGCTGACTCCGCCCATATATTCTACAGAATTCCTTTCGCTGACCCGCCCGTGGGGGCGGACCGCTGGAGACCCCCCCGACCGGTCACGCCCTGGAGAGGAGAGCGAGATGCCACGGCCCCCGGACCGGCCTGCATGCAGCGCTGCTTCGGACCAATCACAGACGAGTGTCCGAAAACGGTGAGAGATCAGACGGCTAAAATGCAGGGGGGAAAAAAACGCCACTGTAACCTGGTGTGTGTGTGTGTGTGTGTGTGTGTGTGTGTGTGTGTGCAGGTGAGCGAGGACTGTCTGTACCTGAATGTGTTTGCTCCTCTGAGTGTGAACTTTAGCGCCCCCCTGCTGAAGCTGCCGGTAATGGTGTGGATCCACGGTGGAGACTTCATCGCAGGCTCCGCCTCCAAACCGCTGTACGACTCACGGCTCATCAGCAACTTCACACACACTGTGGTGGTTAGCGTGGCCTACAGACTGGGTACACCCCCTCCCCCAACACACACACACACACACACACACACACACACACACAATCACACACACACACACACACACACACACAATCACACACACACACACACACTGATGCTTCTTTAGTTTTCAGGGGTCTGTGGTGTAGACTTGCCTCTCTCTCTCTCTCTCTCTGTAGGGGCGTTCGGATTCCTGGTGTCAGGGAAAGACCCCCGATTAGCATCAGTAGGAAATTATGGGATATTGGACCAGCAGGCCGCTCTGCTGTGGGTCCAGCAGAACATTGCAGTGTTCGGGGGAGATCCCAGCAAGGCAAACACACACACACACACACACACACACACACACACATAGACCTGCACTGACCAGCGTACACCCGCATAGTCCAATGAATTAATTAGGGGTGTGTGTGTGTGTGTGTGTGTGTGTGTGTGTGTGTTCTAGGTGACGATATTTGGTGAAAGTGCAGGAGCTCAGTCCGTCAGTCTACATCTGATGATCCAGAGCAGCAAACCCCTCTTCAGTCAGGCGATCATCCAGAGCCTCCCCTTCTCTGTTCCACTGAAAACACGGTATAATCACACCTCTAAATGTAGGTACTGTGATATACACTGAGGAGGCGGAGCTACAGTCTCTCATTAGGGTGAATATTAATAACGCTCTAAATGTAGGTACTGTGATATACACTGAGGAGGAGGAGCTACAGTCTCTCATTAGGGTGAATATTAATAGCGCTCTAAATGTAGGTATTGTGATATACACTGAGGAGGAGGAGCTACAGTCTCTCATTAGGGTGAATATTAATAACGCTCTAAATGTAGGTATTGTGATATACACTGAGGAGGCGGAGCTACAGTCTCTCATTAGGGTGAATATTAATAACGCTCTAAATGTAGGTATTGTGATATACACTGAGGAGGAGGAGCTACAGTCTCTCATTAGGGTGAATATTAATAACGCTCTAAATGTAGGTATTGTGATATACACTGAGGAGGAGGAGCTACAGTCTCTCATTAGGGTGAATATTAATAGCGCTCTAAATGTAGGTATTGTGATATACACTGAGGAGGCGGAGCTACAGTCTGTCATTAGGGTGAATATTGATAAGGCTCTAAATGTAGGTATTGTGATATACACTGAGGAGGAGGAGCTACAGTCTCTCATTAGGGTGAATATTAATAACGCTCTAAATGTAGGTATTGTGATATACACTGAGGAGGAGGAGCTACAGTCTCTCATTAGGGTGAATATTAATAACGCTCTAAATGTAGGTATTGTGATATACACTGAGGAGGAGGAGCTACAGTCTCTCATTAGGGTGAATATTAATAACGCTCTAAATGTAGGTATTGTGATATACACTGAGGAGGCGGAGCTACAGTCTCTCATTAGGGTGAATATTAATAACTCTAAATGTAGGTATTGTGATATACACTGAGGAGGCGGAGCTACAGTCTCTCATTAGGGTGAATATTAATAACGCTCTAAATGTAGGTATTGTGATATACACTGAGGAGGAGGAGCTACAGTCTCTCATTAGGGTGAATATTAATAACGCTCTAAATGTAGGTATTGTGATATACACTGAGGAGGCGGAGATACAGTCTCTCATTAGGGTGAATATTAATAACGCTCTAAATGTAGGTATTGTGATATACACTGAGGAGGAGGAGCTACAGTCTCTCATTAGGGTGAATATTAATAACGCTCTAAATGTAGGTATTGTGATATACACTGAGGAGGCGGAGCTACAGTCTCTCATTAGGGTGAATATTAATAACGCTCTAAATGTAGGTATTGTGATATACACTGAGGAGGAGGAGCTACAGTCCCTCATTAGGGTGAATATTAATAACTCTAAATGTAGGTACTGTGATATACACTGAGGAGGAGGAGCTACAGTCTCTCATTAGTGTGAATATTAATAACGCTCTAAATGTAGGTATTGTGATATACACTGAGGAGGAGGAGCTACAGTCCCTCATTAGGGTGAATATTAATAACTCTAAATGTAGGTACTGTGATATACACTGAGGAGGAGGAGCTACAGTCTCTCATTAGGGTGAATATTAATAACGCTCTAAATGTAGGTATTGTGATATACACTGAGGAGGAGGAGCTAAAGTCTCTCATTAGGGTGAATATTAATAACGCTCTAAATGTAGGTACTGTGATATACACTGAGGAGGAGGAGCTACAGTCTCTCATTAGGGTGAATATTAATAACGCTCTAAATGTAGGTACTGTGATATACACTGAGGAGGAGGAGCTACAGTCTCTCATTAGGGTGAATATTAATAACGCTCTAAATGTAGGTATTGTGATATACACTGAGGAGGAGGAGCTACAGTCTCTCATTAGGGTGAATATTAATAACGCTCTAAATGTAGGTATTGTGATATACACTGAGGAGGAGGAGCTACAGTCTCTCATTAGGGTGAATATTAATAACGCTCTAAATGTAGGTATTGTGATATACACTGAGGAGGAGGAGCAACAGTCTCTCATTAGGGTGAATATTAATAACTCTCTAAATGTAGGTATTGTGATATACACTGAGGAGGCGGAGCTACAGTCTCTCATTAGGGTGAATATATATTAATAACGCTCTAAATGTAGGTATTGTGATATACACTGAGGAGGAGGAGCTACAGTCTCTCATTAGGGTGAATATTAATAACGCTCTAAATGTAGGTATTGTGATATACACTGAGGAGGCGGAGCTACAGTCTCTCATTAGGGTGAATATATATTAATAACGCTCTAAATGTAGGTATTGTGATATACACTGAGGAGGAGGAGCTACAGTCTCTCATTAGGGTGAATATTAATAACGCTCTAAATGTAGGTATTGTGATATACACTGAGGAGGAGGAGCTACAGTCTCTCATTAGGGTGAATATTAATAACGCTCTAAATGTAGGTATTGTGATATACACTGAGGAGGAGGAGCTACAGTCTCTCATTAGGGTGAATATTAATAACTCTAAATGTAGGTATTGTGATATACACTGAGGAGGAGGAGCTACAGTCTCTCATTAGGGTGAATATTAATAAGGCTCTAAATGTAGGTATTGTGATATACACTGAGGAGGAGGAGCTACAGTCTCTCATTAGGGTGAATATTAATAACGCTCTAAATGTAGGTATTGTGATATACACTGAGGAGGAGGAGCTACAGTCTCTCATTAGGGTGAATATTAATAAGGCTCTAAATGTAGGTATTGTGATATACACTGAGGAGGAGGAGCTACAGTCTCTCATTAGGGTGAATATTAATAACGCTCTAAATGTAGGTATTGTGATATACACTGAGGAGGAGGAGCTACAGTCTCTCATTAGGGTGAATATTAATAACGCTCTAAATGTAGGTATTGTCATATACACTGAGGAGGAGGAGCTACAGTCTCTCATTAGGGTGAATATTAATAACTCTAAATGTAGGTATTGTGATATACACTGAGGAGGAGGAGCTACAGTCTCTCATTAGGGTGAATATTAATAACGCTCTAAATGTAGGTATTGTGATATACACTGAGGAGGAGGAGCTACAGTCCCTCATTAGGGTGAATATTAATAACTCTAAATGTAGGTACTGTGATATACACTGAGGAGGAGGAGCTACAGTCTCTCATTAGGGTGAATATTAATAACGCTCTAAATGTAGGTATTGTGATATACACTGAGGAGGAGGAGCTAAAGTCTCTCATTAGGGTGAATATTAATAACGCTCTAAATGTAGGTACTGTGATATACACTGAGGAGGAGGAGCTACAGTCTCTCATTAGGGTGAATATTAATAACGCTCTAAATGTAGGTACTGTGATATACACTGAGGAGGAGGAGCTACAGTCTCTCATTAGGGTGAATATTAATAACGCTCTAAATGTAGGTATTGTGATATACACTGAGGAGGAGGAGCTACAGTCTCTCATTAGGGTGAATATTAATAACGCTCTAAATGTAGGTATTGTGATATACACTGAGGAGGAGGAGCTACAGTCTCTCATTAGGGTGAATATTAATAACGCTCTAAATGTAGGTATTGTGATATACACTGAGGAGGAGGAGCAACAGTCTCTCATTAGGGTGAATATTAATAACTCTCTAAATGTAGGTATTGTGATATACACTGAGGAGGCGGAGCTACAGTCTCTCATTAGGGTGAATATATATTAATAACGCTCTAAATGTAGGTATTGTGATATACACTGAGGAGGAGGAGCTACAGTCTCTCATTAGGGTGAATATTAATAACGCTCTAAATGTAGGTATTGTGATATACACTGAGGAGGCGGAGCTACAGTCTCTCATTAGGGTGAATATATATTAATAACGCTCTAAATGTAGGTATTGTGATATACACTGAGGAGGAGGAGCTACAGTCTCTCATTAGGGTGAATATTAATAACGCTCTAAATGTAGGTATTGTGATATACACTGAGGAGGAGGAGCTACAGTCTCTCATTAGGGTGAATATTAATAACGCTCTAAATGTAGGTATTGTGATATACACTGAGGAGGAGGAGCTACAGTCTCTCATTAGGGTGAATATTAATAACTCTAAATGTAGGTATTGTGATATACACTGAGGAGGAGGAGCTACAGTCTCTCATTAGGGTGAATATTAATAAGGCTCTAAATGTAGGTATTGTGATATACACTGAGGAGGAGGAGCTACAGTCTCTCATTAGGGTGAATATTAATAACGCTCTAAATGTAGGTATTGTGATATACACTGAGGAGGAGGAGCTACAGTCTCTCATTAGGGTGAATATTAATAAGGCTCTAAATGTAGGTATTGTGATATACACTGAGGAGGAGGAGCTACAGTCTCTCATTAGGGTGAATATTAATAACGCTCTAAATGTAGGTATTGTGATATACACTGAGGAGGAGGAGCTACAGTCTCTCATTAGGGTGAATATTAATAACGCTCTAAATGTAGGTATTGTGATATACCCTGAGGAGGAGGAGCTACAGTCTCTCATTAGGGTGAATATTAATAACTCTAAATGTAGGTATTGTGATATACACTGAGGAGGAGGAGCTACAGTCTCTCATTAGGGTGAATATTAATAACGCTCTAAATGTAGGTATTATGATATACACTGAGGAGGAGGAGCTACAGTCTCTCATTAGGGTGAATATTAATAACGCTCTACATGTAGGTATTGTGATATACCCTGAGGAGGAGGAGCTACAGTCTCTCATTAGGGTGAATATTAATAACTCTAAATGTAGGTATTGTGATATACACTGAGGGGGAGGAGCTACAGTCTCTCATTAGGGTGAATATTAATAACGCTCTAAATGTAGGTACTGTGATATACACTGAGGAGGAGGAGCTACAGTCTCTCATTAGGGTGAATATTAATAACGCTCTACATGTAGGTATTGTGATATACACTGAGGAGGAGGAGCTACAGTCTCTCATTAGGGTGAATATTAATAACGCTCTAAATGTAGGTATTGTGATATACACTGAGGAGGAGGAGCTACAGTCTCTCATTAGGGTGAATATTAATAACTCTCAATGTAGGTATTGTGATATACACTGAGGAGGAGGAGCTACAGTCTCTCATTAGGGTGAATATTAATAACACTCTAAATGTAGGTATTGTGATATACACTGAGGAGGAGGAGCTACAGTCTCTCATTAGGGTGAATATTAATAACTCTAAATGTAGGTATTGTGATATACACTGAGGAGGCGGAGCTACAGTCTCTCATTAGGGTGAATATTAATAACGCTCTAAATGTAGGTATTGTGATATACACTGAGGAGGAGGAGCTACAGTCTCTCATTAGGGTGAATATTAATAACGCTCTAAATGTAGGTATTGTGATATACACTGAGGAGGAGGAGCTACAGTCTCTCATTAGGGTGAATATATATTAATAACGCTCTAAATGTAGGTATTGTGATATACACTGAGGAGGAGGAGCTACAGTCTCTCATTAGGGTGAATATTAATAACGCTCTAAATGTAGGTATTGTGATATACACTGAGGAGGCGGAGCTACAGTCTCTCATTAGGGTGAATATTAATAACGCTCTAAATGTAGGTATTGTGATATACACTGAGGAGGAGGAGCTACAGTCTCTCATTAGGGTGAATATTAATAACGCTCTAAATGTAGGTATTGTGATATACACTGAGGAGGAGGAGCTACAGTCTCTCATTAGGGTGAATATTAATAACTCTAAATGTAGGTATTGTGATATACACTGAGGAGGCGGAGCTACAGTCTCTCATTAGGGTGAATATTAATAACGCTCTAAATGTAGGTATTGTGATATACACTGAGGAGGCGGAGCTACAGTCTCTCATTAGGGTGAATATTAATAACGCTCTAAATGTAGGTATTGTGATATACACTGAGGAGGAGGAGCTACAGTCTCTCATTAGGGTGAATATTAATAACTCTAAATGTAGGTATTGTGATATACACTGAGGAGGCGGAGCTACAGTCTCTCATTAGGGTGAATATTAATAACGCTCTAAATGTAGGTATTGTGATATACACTGAGGAGGCGGAGCTACAGTCTCTCATTAGGGTGAATATTAATAACGCTCTAAATGTAGGTATTGTGATATACACTGAGGAGGAGGAGCTACAGTCTCTCATTAGGGTGAATATTAATAACTCTAAATGTAGGTATTGTGATATACACTGAGGAGGCGGAGCTACAGTCTCTCATTAGGGTGAATATTAATAACGCTCTAAATGTAGGTATTGTGATATACACTGAGGAGGCGGAGCTACAGTCTCTCATTGGTGGATGGTTTTGCTCTCTGTGGTTCTCAGGCGGGAGTCTCTGAAGTTGGGAAGGAGCTTTGCTAAGATGACGAACTGCTCTATGCAGGATCTCCCATGTCTCCAGGCTCTCAGTGCTGAGGTGGTCCTCACGGCTCAGACTCAGTGCAGTACGACTGTTTGTTTATTCATCAGTTGTTGTGTTGATTGTGTTGTTTGTTTGTTTGTTTGTTTATGTTTATAATCCGTGTACTCGAGGTTCTAAGCTGGTGAACCCATTCCGGTTCCTGGAAGTGTTTGAGAGCTGGGGGCCGTACTTAGATGGACAGCTGATCCAGGAACAGGCGGTCAGTGCCTTCCAGAGAGGACACTGGCAAACTGACAAACCTGTAGTACTGGGTAACACACACACACACACACACACACACACACACAGTGCATATAATATTAGTAACTGTATCAGAGACAATATCAGAACTGATTCTAGAACTCTGTGTGTGTGTGTGTGTGTGTAGGGACCACCTCTGCGGAGGGGGTGGTGTTTGTGTACGGTGTGTTCAGGAAGGCTGTGACGGCGCTGGAGTGCTCGGTTTACACCACCGCCATCTTCAAGCATCACACACTCCGCATCCTGCACAAGTACCTCCCCCTCTACCCCGGCCCGGACCATCGCCACCTGCTTGCACAGGTGAGTGTGTGTGTGTGTGTGTGTGTGTGTGTGTGTGTGCTCTGATTGGTGTAAGTCTGTCCTGAACCCCTGATCCAGACGATGGTCTAAGTGTGAAAAAGTTGCAAACTCTTAAAAGGTTCTTTAAGGGTTCTTTAGTTAACAGTTCTATATAGAACCACTACAGGGTTCTTTGCAGGTGAGGAAAGCCCCCTGTTGGCGGTTCTTTATTAAAGTGACAGGGAATGGTTCTGTACACACTCTAGGCCAAAAGGGTTTCCTGGAGTCCTGAAAGAACACTCCTGCGACTCGTACTGAGAACAGAACCATTTCAAATGTTCCACCATGGTGAAGAACCCTTTACCCAGGGCTAACGTGTGTCTGTCTTGTGATTTTTCTTGCTGGTCTTTAGGATGGGGGCTTTGGGATGGGGGCTTTGGGATGGAGTCTAGGATGGGGGCTTTGGGATGGGGGCTTTGGGATGGAGTCTTTAGGATGGAGGCTTTGGGATGGAGTCTTTAGGATGGAGTCTAGGATGAGGGCTTTGGGATGGGGGCTTTGGGATGGAGTCTTTAGGATGGAGGCTTTGGGATGGAGTCTTTAGGATGGAGTCTAGGATGAGGGCTTTGGGATGGGGGCTTTGGGATGGAGTCTTTAGGATGGAGGCTTTGGGATGGAGTCTTTAGGATGGAGTCTAGGATGAGGGCTTTGGGATGGGGTCTGTAGGATGGTGTCTTTAGGATGGAGGCTTTGGGATGGAGTCTTTAGGATGGAGTCTAGGATGAGGGCTTTGGGATGGGGTCTGTAGGATGGTGTCTTTAGGATGGGGGCTTTGGGATGGAGTCTTTAGGATGGAGTCTAGGATGAGGGCTTTGGGATGGAGTCTTTAGGATGGAGTCTAGGATGAGGGCTTTGGGATGGGGTCTGTAGGATGGTGTCTTTAGGATGGAGGTTTTAGGACGGGGTCTTTAGGATGGGGGCTTTATGATGGTGTCTTTATTCATTTCATCATTATAATAACAATAATAATTATGATGATGATGATGATGATTGTTATTGTTATGATTGCTGTTAATGTCTGAGCTATAGCCAGCACTCTGTAAATAAACACTGCACTTAGAACGTAGAACCTATTAAAGAGCTGCAGTGCAGAACAAGCCCTCGTGTTTCAGCGTGAGGAGCAGCGGGAGATGATTTATTAATATCGCAGATTTAAACGTGTTTTATTACCATTCATTTATTAACAGCACTGTTTCCCCACTGCCACAAGGAGGCGCTGCTGCTGCATCAAACACTACTCAGAAGGTGTTTATCAGCCTGATACAGCAGCTTTAACACACACACACACACACACACACACACACTCCCATGCGATTACTTTGTGTGCCTGTGTGTGTGTGTGTAGTTACGAGGTAACAGACTGAGATCAGTAATGTGGACTCATACACACATTAACACTGCCATGAACTGAGTGGGTGGGGCTAAAGTGCTGTAGGTTGAATGGGTGGGGCTAAACTGCTGTAGGCTGAATGGGTGTGGCTGAACTGATGTAGGCTGAATGGGTGGGGCTAAACTGCTGTAGTGTGAATGGGTGGGACTAAGCCTCTGTAAGCTGAATGGGTGGAGTTAAGTTCCC
This sequence comes from Salminus brasiliensis, assembly GCF_030463535.1. NCBI lineage: Eukaryota > Metazoa > Chordata > Actinopteri > Characiformes > Bryconidae > Salminus > Salminus brasiliensis. The sequence continues at coordinate 231,394 of NC_132879.1, read as the reverse complement.
GTAGGTTGAATGGGTGGGGCTAAACTGCTGTAGCGTGAATGGGTGGGACTAAGCCTCTGTAAGCTGAATGGGTGGAGTTTAGTTCCAGTAGGTTGAATGGGTGGGGCTAAACTGCTGTAGGCTGAAGTGGTACATCGCTGTATGTAAGTCTCTAGGCCGCCCCCTACAGGTTTAACAGCCTCACTAATCCTCTGTTGGTGCTGCAGATGGTGACGGACTACGTGTTCCTGTGTCCATCCCGGCGGTCGGCTCGTGCAGCAGCGCTGACCGGCGGCTCTGTGTGGACGTACGTGTTCGACCACGTTGCGAGTGACCGCCGCGTCTGGTCCGGTCTCACCTCCTGTTATGACCAGGTGTGTCACGGGGCGGAGCTTCCTTTCCTGTTTGGCTCAGCGGCCGTGGCGAACTTCACCCTGACCCCGGCTGAGCGGCTGCTGTCCAATCGTATGCTGTGCTACTGGGGTTCGTTCGCACACTCTGCCGACCCCTCCTCGCGCACCCTGCTGACCCAGTTCTGCAGGCAACAGCGCCCCCCGGCCTGGCCTCAGTACAGCGCCTCCAGTGGCTGGCTCATGATGAACCTAACGGTACGGGCTCACGCACAGGCCGGATCACGCAACGACATCTGCGACTTCTGGGACAAACTGGGGATCTACTGAGAGTTAAACTGGGATTTAGAAGGTGGTGGAACCCTTAATAAGTCAGCTAGCTGCAGCGGTTCACTGTGCCACGCCTTCGCCTTTGTGATCTCACTAATGCACTTGTTGCTGAATGCAATCAAATCCTAACAGCAATGCTCCTCTAACGTCTAGTAGAAAGTCTTCTTCTCTGCACAGTAGAGACAGTAACTCCAACAGAAGCAGGATCAGCTCTTTTAATAGCCTTGATTTTAGGAGAAACAGTGAATGAGCAGGTGTCCCAATACTTCTGTCCACACACTCAAACCTGATTGGTTCATTTTTGTAAACATGAGTTCTGAGTTCTGCTGCTTTTAAACTAAATAAAGTTAGAAAAGACGTGTTCACTTTTTTCCTCACACACACACACATACACACACACACACACACACACACACATACACAGTAGAGAATAGTGGGTCAGTGTTGGTTGTGATTTTTTAATGAAGTGCAGAGATTTAATCACATCACACTGAGCCTCAGAGCCCCCGGACACGTGCCCTATTTTCACTGTCACACACACACACACACACACACACACACACACACACACACACACACACACACTTTTAAACAGTCACTTCAGTCACACACTCCACACACAAGCACCCCCCCGCCAGTGATTCTCTGTTACAGATGTTATCAGATTAAACCCCTAAATTAATAATCAATTAACAATCAATTTCACTCAATCATCAATTTACTGCTCAACTAATAATCAATCATGCAAACACATCATCATTTAAACTCAGTTAATGACCAGATCATATTTTATGACAGTCAATTAATAACCATTTAATAATCCATGAAACTTTATGATGATTATATTATTGTTATGAAACAAACAAGAATGTATTCTTAATTATTAGTCAATTACCAATCAATTACTCCTAATTAACAATTACATTAAAAATTCATTACACCCAACTCATTTACACAGTTTCATTAATAACCAATAATACCCGACATATAATCAATCACATACTATTAGATATTCATACTGGATATTAATGTTATTAGAGCTTCATACTGGATATTAATGTTATTAGAGCTTCATACCGGATATTAATGTTATTAGAGCTTCATACTGGATATTAATGTTATTAGAGCTTCATACTGGATATTAATGTTATTAGAGCTTCATACCGGATATTAATGTTATTAGAGCTTCATATTGGATATTAATGTTATTAGAGCTTCATACTGGATATTAATGTTATTAGAGCTTCATTCTGGATATTATTGTTATTAGAGCTTCATACTGAATATTTATATTATTAGAGCTTCACACTGGATATTAATGTTATTAGAGCTTCATACTGGATATTAATGTTATTAGAGCTTCATACTGGATATTAATGTTATTAGAGTTTCATACTGGATATTAATGCTATTAGAGCTTCATACTGGATATTAATGTTATTAGAACTTCATACTGGATATTAATGTTATTAGAGCTTCATACTGGATATTAATGTAATTAAAGCTTCATACTGGATATTAATGTTATTAGAGCTTCATTCTGGATATTAATGTTATTAGAGCTTCATACTGGATATTAATGTTATTAGAGTTTCATACTGGATATTAATGCTATTAGAGTTTCATACTGGATATTAATGCTATTAGAGCTTCATACTGGATATTAATGTTATTAGAACTTCATACTGGATATTAATGTTATTAGAGCTTCATACTGGATATTAATGTAATTAAAGCTTCATACTGGATATTAATGTTATTAGAGCTTCATACTGGATATTAATGTTATTAGAGTTTCATACTGGATATTAATGCTATTAGAGCTTCATACTGGATATTAATGTTATTAGAGCTTCATACTGGATATTAATGTTATTAGAACTTCATACTGGATATTAATGTTATTAGAGCTTCATACTGGATATTAATGTAATTAAAGCTTCATACTGGATATTAATGTTATTAGAGCTTCATTCTGGATATTAATGTTATTAGAGCTTCATACCGGATATTAATGATATTAGAGCTTCATACTGGATATTAATGTTATTAGAGCTTCATACTGGATATTAATGCTATTAGAGCTTCATACTGGATTATTAATATTATTAGAACTTTATACTGGATATTAATGTTATTAGAGCTTCAAACTGGATATTAATGTTATTAGAACTTCATTCTGGATATTAATGTTATTAGAAATTCATACTCAATATTAATGTTATTAGAACTTCATACTGGATATTAATGCTATTAGAGCTTTATACTGGATATTAATGATATTAGAACTTCATACTGGATATTAATGTTATTAGAGCTTCATACTGGATATTAATATTATTAGAACTTTATACTGGATATTAATGATATTAGAGCTTTATACTGGATATTAATGATATTAGAACTTCATACTGGATATTAATGTTATTAGAGCTTCATACTGGATATTAATATTATTAGAACTTTATACTGGATATTAATGATATTAGAGCTTTATACTGGATATTAATGTTATTAGAGCTTCATACTGGATATTAATGTTATTAGAGCTTCATACTGGATATTAATGTTATTAGAGCTTCATATTGGATATTAATTTTATTAGAGCTTCATACTGGATATTAATGTTATTAGAGCTTCATATTGGATATTAATGTTATTAGAGCTTCATTCTGGATATTATTGTTATTAGAGCTTCATACTGAATATTTATATTATTAGAGCTTCACACTGGATATTAATGTTATTAGAGCTTCATACTGGATATTAATGTTATTAGAGCTTCATACCGGATATTAATGTTATTAGAGCTTCATTCTGGATATTAATGTTATTAGAGCTTCATACTGGATATTAATGTTATTAGAGCTTCATACTGGATATTAATGTTATTAGAGCTTCATTCTGGATATTAATGTTATTAGAGTTTCATACTGGATATTAATGCTATTAGAGCTTCATACTGGATATTAATGTTATTAGAACTTCATACTGGATATTAATGTTATTAGAGCTTCATACTGGATATTAATGTTATTAGAACTTCATACTGGATATTAATGTTATTAGAGCTTCATTCTGGATATTAATGTTATTAGAGCTTCATACCGGATATTAATGATATTAGAGCTTCATACTGGATATTAATGTTATTAGAGCTTCATACTGGATATTAATGCTATTAGAGCTTCATACTGGATTATTAATATTATTAGAACTTTATACTGGATATTAATGTTATTAGAGCTTCAAACTGGATATTAATGTTATTAGAACTTCATTCTGGATATTAATGTTATTAGAAATTCATACTCAATATTAATGTTATTAGAACTTCATACTGGATATTAATGCTATTAGAGCTTTATACTGGATATTAATGATATTAGAACTTCATACTGGATATTAATGCTATTAGAGCTTTATACTGGATATTAATGATATTAGAACTTCATACTGGATATTAATGTTATTAGAGCTTCATACTGGATATTAATATTATTAGAACTTTATACTGGATATTAATGATATTAGAGCTTTATACTGGATATTAATGATATTAGAACTTCATACTGGATATTAATGTTATTAGAGCTTCATACTGGATATTAATATTATTAGAACTTTATACTGGATATTAATGATATTAGAGCTTTATACTGGATATGAATGTTATTAGAGCTTCATACTGGATATTAATGTTATTAGAGCTTCATACTGGATATTAATGTTATTAGAACTTCATACTGGATATTAATGTTATTAGAGCTTCATACTGGATATTAATGTTATTAAAGCTTCATACTGGATATTAATGTTATTAGAGCTTCATTCTGGATATTAATGTTATTAGAGCTTCATACCGGATATTAATGATATTAGAGCTTCATACTGGATATTAATGTTATTAGAGCTTCATACTGGATATTAATGCTATTAGAGCTTCATACTGGATTATTAATATTATTAGAACTTTATACTGGATATTAATGTTATTAGAGCTTCAAACTGGATATTAATGTTATTAGAACTTCATTCTGGATATTAATGTTATTAGAAATTCATACTCAATATTAATGTTATTAGAACTTCATACTGGATATTAATGCTATTAGAGCTTTATACTGGATATTAATGATATTAGAACTTCATACTGGATATTAATGTTATTAGAGCTTCATACTGGATATTAATATTATTAGAACTTTATACTGGATATTAATGATATTAGAGCTTTATACTGGATATTAATGATATTAGAACTTCATACTGGATATTAATGTTATTAGAGCTTCATACTGGATATTAATATTATTAGAACTTTATACTGGATATTAATGATATTAGAGCTTTATACTGGATATTAATGATATTAGAACTTCATACTGGATATTAATTTTATTAGAACTTCATACTGGATATTAATGTTATTAGAGATTCATACTGGATATTAATGTTATCAGAGCTTCATACTGGATTATTAATTTTATTAGAGCTTCATACTGGATATTAATGTTATTAGAACTTCATACTGGATATTAATGATATTATAGCTTCATACTGGATATTAATTTATTATAGCTTCATACTGGATATTAATGTTATTAGAGCTCATACTGGATATTAATGTTATTAGAGTTTCATACTGGATATTAATGCTATTAGAGCTTCATACTGGATATTAATGCTATTAGAGCTTCATACTGGATATTAATGTTATTAGAGCTTCATACTGGATATTAATGTTATTAGAGTTTCATACTGGATATTAATGCTATTAGAGCTTCATACTGGATATTAATGTTATAAGAGCTTCATTCTGGATATTAATGTTATTAGATCAGGGTTCTGTGAGCTGAGCTGAGAGAAGGCTGTGTTCTGCAGATGTTCTGATCTGAGCTGCTGTTTGACTCCTCTGTTTTCTTCCTGCCTCACAGTCAGGCTGTCCGCTCTCATTACAGCGAGAGGGAGAGAGAATGAGGTCGAACCCCTGAAGCTTTCAGAGCTGAGAGTTTCAATCTTCAAAATCAAGTTTGAACAAAACAAATGGTGATCTGAGCTGAAGGGTTCTGCAGGGAGGAACGCTCTCGGTTCTGCAGAATATCTGCGGATGGTTGAGTGTTTGTGAGTGGTTTATTACAGTGGTTTCCTGTAGTGTCTCTCTGAGCTGAATAATAATGATCTTATCTTTGATCTCAGTGGCTTCAGAAACACTTCAGTTCATCAGAGAAACTCAGATTCACCCCAGTTTAATTATTCAAATCAGAACCGTAATTAAAAACACACTTACTACACAAACATGACCAGAGGGGTTATTTACACAGAGCTGCAAAACAAACAATAAACAATAAACTTTCTCTACATGTTCATTAATTACATTTTAATAATGATAAATCTGAAAACACTACTGTCTACTGTCAATTATAATCAACTCTAATATGATGAAAGTTACGCAGATGAATCAGTACCTTCTAATTAAACAAGCATGATTCACTGATTCCTTTTCACACCATTAATAACTTTATTGATCACCAAGACCATTGATTTTCTGTCAGGACTCGCAGTCTCAGAGGCTCTGCAGTGCTGAGGCGGAGTGCAGGATCAGCACAGGGCTGGAGTCCTCAGATTATCCCTCTCAGACTGTCTCTGAGACACCGCCAGTCCAACTACACACCACTGCACACACCTCACCTAACCTGTAGAACAGCAGCCCTCCAGAGCGTCCACACATATTCACTACTGCAGGGAAATGACTGTAACGGAAATGACTGTAATGAACATGACTGTAATGAACATGACTGTAATGGAAATGACTGTAATGAACATGACTGTAATGGAAATGACTGTAATGGACATGACTGTAATGGACATGACTGATGGAAATGACTGTAATGCAAATGACTGTAATGGACATGACTGGTGGAAATGAGTGGTGGGAATGTCTGTAATACAAATGACTAATGGAAATGACTGTAATGGAAATGACTGCAATGGGCATGACTGATGTAAATGACTTATGGAAATGACTGTAATGGAAATGACTGCAATGGGCATGACTGATGTAAATGACTGTTGGAAATGACTGGTGGACATGACTGTAATGGAAATGACTGTAATGGAATGACTGTAATGAACATGACTGTAATGAACATGACTGTAATGGAAATGACTGTAATGGAAATGACTGGTGGAAATGACTAATGGAAATAACTGTAATGGAAATGACTGGTGGAAATGACTAATGGAAATGACTGATGAAAATGACTGGTGGAAATAACTGGTGGAAATGACTGGTGGAAATGACTGTAATGGAAATTACTGTGATGGACATGACTGGTGGAAATGACTAATGTAAATGACTGTAATTGAAATGGCTGTAATGAAGATGACTGTAATGGAAATGACTGTAATGAAAATGGCTGGTGGAAATGACTGCAATGGAAAGGACTGGTGGACATGACTGTAATAGAAATGACTGGTGGAAATGACTGTAATGGACATGACTGATGGAAATGATTGGTGCACATGACTGTAATGGAAATGACTGGTGGACATGACTGTAATGGAAATGACTGTAATGGAAATGACTGGTGGAAATTACTGTAATGGATATGACTGTAATGGAAATTACTGTAATGGAAATAACTGTAATGAACATGACTGTAATGGAAATTACTGCAATGGAAATGACTGTAATGGAAATTACCGTAAGGAACATAACTGATGGAAATGACTGATGGAAATGACTGTAATGGAAATGACTGTAATGAAAATTACTGTAATGGAAATGACTGGTGGAAATGACTGTACTGGTAATGACTGTAATGGAAATGACTGGTGGAAATGACTGTAATGGTAATGACTGTAATGGAAATGACTGGTGGAAATGACTGTAATGGAAATGACTGTAATGAACATAACTGATGGAAATGACTGGTGGAAATGATTGTAATGTACATGACTGATGGAAATGACTGGTGGAAATGATTGTAATGGAAATGACTAATGGAAATGACTGGTGGAAATGACTCATGGAAATGACTGGTGGAAATGACTGGTGGAAATGACTGTAATGGAAATGACTGTAATCACTCAGCTTTAAGACTAATTTAGGATCAGCTCCTCACTGCAGAACAGCCACTTCAGATGATCTGAGATCAGACCATCAGCAACAAATAATGTTGTCCAATTAGCATTGGAACTATGAGGCTAATGTAGCTAATAATTAATGGAAGTTTATACCCCACCAATCAGCACTAAAGCTTTGAGGCTTATGAAGCTTAGCTGCAGCAGAGCCACCCAGGCATGTGGAAATCTGAAATTAGAGGCTGAAGTCAGGCTGGTCACTCCTCAAATCTGAAATTAGAGGCTGAAGTCAGGCTGGTCACTCCTCAAATCTGGAATTAGAGGCTGAAGTCAGACTGGTCACTCCTCAAATCTGGAATTAGAGGCTGAAGTCAGACTGGTCACTCCTCAAATCTGGAATTAGAGGCTGAAGTCAGACTGGTCACTCCTCAAATCTGGAATTAGAGGCTGAAGTCAGACTGGTCACTCCTCAAATCTGGAATTAGAGGCTGAAGTCAGGCTGGTCACTCCTCAAATCTGGAATTAGAGGCTGAAGTTAGACTGGTCACTCCTCAAATCTGAAATTAGAGGCTGAAGTCAGGCTGGTCACTCCTCAAAGCGAGTGGAGGACCTCAGTAATCTGTAGTAGACTGGATTATGAGGTTTCTGTCACTGTATGACTCACTGCTGGATTGGATCTTGAGCTCCTGTTTATCCTGACAGTGATGGTTTTCATTATCCTGCTGTGTGTACTGGGTATGTTTTATTCAGAGCAGATTCACACACACACACACACACACACACACACACACACTCTCTCTCTCTCTCTCTCTCTGAGATGTGTTTACTCATCCTAACTAAATATTCCCCCTGGAGACAGGAAAATAAACTGTAAACATATTTTGAATATCACACACTTAATCTTCTCCTGCATCTTCTATCTTATATAAAGGTGCGTCTGATGTCACATTCATAATTAATAAATCGTGAGAACATCTGAATAAAACTGCAAAGACTCTAAATAATACATACTGGTTCCCCTCAGAATCCAGACCGCAGGCTTTACCCTCTCAATCAGAACTAATAGGCTCTTAAACAGTGTTTATAACTATATATAACTATACATGACTGTGTTAATGTAATACATGCTCATAACTACATGTATAGTTAAAATGTGCTGTTATGTCTAAATACACACTAAATATTATTTATAGTTATGTACATGAATCATAATCACAAACACACTGATATAGAATCATAAACACAGTTAAATCATCACAAACACACTGATTCATAATCATAAACACACTGATATATACTCATAAACACATAAATAATCATAAATACATATAATCATAAATACAATTATATATAATCATAAACACATTGATATATACTCATAAACACATAATCATAAATACAATTATATATTGTATATATATAATCATAAACACACTGATATATAATCAGAAAGGTATAAATGATCATAAACACACTGATATATAATTATGAGGAGAAGCACAGAAATGGAGATGCAGGGTTTGAGTGACAGGGAGGACGTATAACAGTGTGTGTGTGGAGCGTGCGGGGTCTGTCACAGTGGGGGCGAGCGAGGATGGGCGAGCGAGGATGGACGGCTCTATTTTTTCGAGTCATTTAATAAAACAAAGACTCGCTCTAAACCCCACAGCTCTCTCATTTCTATGGCAACCACAAGGATGGTGGCGAAGCTCCTGAATGTCAGATTTCAGCCAGTGTGTGTGTGTATGTGTGTGTGTGTGTGTGTGTGTGTGAAGTGGGGTGAATCACAGCAGAAACCTCCATTTATGATGATCTTTCTCTACCTCTAACTCTCTCTACCTCTTTTCCTTCTCTCTCTCTCTCTGTCTCTCTCTCTCTCTCTCTCTCTCTATGTATATCTTAATCTCTCTCGCCCAGTCCAGACCCCCAGTGGATTAATCAGTTAATGAGAATTAAAGAGTATCATAAAGCATCCGTAGCACTCCCTTCCCCCTCCCCCCTCCCCCTGGAGTGTGTGTGTGTGTGTGTGTGTGTGTGTGTGTGTGCAGGGAGGACAGACTGATTCGGAGATGAATACTAATTACAGATTCTCGGTTCTTCGGCAGTAAATCTGTCTCTGTAGACCCAGAGTGTCACACACACACCCTGTGGGCCGGTACCACCCAGATACGGGTTCTGATCCGACCCAGGTCTCAACAGCAGTTAACTCCAGTTCAGCTGACCTGCAGAACCAACCAGAACCTCTGTTTCACACTGTGAGATCTTCACGTGGGTGGAGGAAGACAGGAGTAAGATTTCTGGGTGGAGTGAGACAGGAGTAAGATTTCTGGGTGGAGGGAGACAGGAGTAAGATTTCTGAGTGGAGTGAGACAGGAGTAAGATTTCTGGGTGGAGTGAGACAGGAGTAAGATTTCTGAGTGGAGTGAGACAGGAGTAAGATTTTAGGGTGGAGTGAGACAGCGGTAAGATTTCTGGGTGGAGGAAGACAGGAGTAAGATTTTAGGGTGGAGTGAGACAGGAGTAAGATTTCTGGGTGGAGTGAGACAGGAGTAAGATTTCTGGGTGGAGTGAGACAGGAGTAAGATTTTAGGGTGGAGTGAGACAGGAGTAAGATTTCTGGGTGGAGTGAGACAGGAGTAAGATATTTGGGTGGAGTGAGACAGCGGTAAGATTTCTGGGTGGAGTGAGACAGCGGTAAGATTTCTGGGTGGAGGAAGACAGGAGTAAGATTTTAGGGTGGAGTGAGACAGGAGTAAGATTTCTGGGTGGAGGAAGACAGGAGTAAGATTTTAGGGTGGAGTGAGACAGCGGTAAGATTTCTGGGTGGAGTGAGACAGGAGTAAGATTTTAGGGTGGAGTGAGACAGCGGTAAGATTTCTGGGTGGAGGAAGACAGGAGTAAGATTTTAGGGTGGAGTGAGACAGGAGTAAGATTTCTGGGTGGAGTGAGACAGGAGTAAGATTTCTGGGTGGAGTGAGACAGGAGTAAGATTTTAGGGTGGAGTGAGACAGGAGTAAGATTTCTGGGTGGAGTGAGACAGGAGTAAGATATTTGGGTGGAGTGAGACAGCGGTAAGATTTCTGGGTGGAGTGAGACAGCGGTAAGATTTCTGGGTGGAGGAAGACAGGAGTAAGATTTTAGGGTGGAGTGAGACAGGAGTAAGATTTCTGGGTGGAGGAAGACAGGAGTAAGATTTTAGGGTGGAGTGAGACAGCGGTAAGATTTCTGGGTGGAGTGAGACAGGAGTAAGATTTTAGGGTGGAGTGAGACAGCGGTAAGATTTCTGGGTGGAGGAAGACAGGAGTAAGATTTTAGGGTGGAGTGAGACAGGAGTAAGATTTCTGGGTGGAGTGAGACAGGAGTAAGATTTTAGGGTGGAGTGAGACAGGAGTAAGATTTCTGGGTGGAGTGAGACAGGAGTAAGATTTCTGGGTGGAGTGAGACAGGAGTAAGATTTTAGGGTGGAGTGAGACAGCGGTAAGATTTCTGGGTGGAGGAAGACAGGAGTAAGATTTTAGGGTGGAGTGAGACAGGAGTAAGATTTCTGGGTGGAGTGAGACAGGAGTAAGATTTCTGGGTGGAGTGAGACAGGAGTGAGATATTTGGATGGAGTGAGACAGGAGTGAGATATTTGGGTGGAGTGAGACAGGAGTGAGATCTGTGTGTGCTGATGGTGTGATGGTGTTTACAGAATTAACGGAGAGGTCAGTCACATTGCCTACTGTCTGTCTGGTCAGACACGATCAATCTAATCAACACTGAGAATCTGTATTGATCATCCTGTCAGTCGGAGCCTCCGATCAGAGCAGCGTCTGATTGATGACGGTTTCCATTAGAATCCGGAATCAGAGGAAACACTGGGATCAATAATCCCGGACTGGAGTCGTCCGCTTCCCTTCAGCTACAGCGCTAACAGCTTCAGCACTAACAACACCATGAAACACTTTCTGAGTTCTCACTGTGTGTGTGTGTGTGAGTGTGTGTGTGTGTGTGAGTGTGTGTGTGTGTGTGTGTGTGTGTGTGTGTGTGTGTGTGTGTGTGTGTGTGTGTGTGTGAGTGTGTGTGTGTGTGTGTTAAAGCGCTGAAATTTCCCCCGGTTCCTCCGGTTCTGCTAATCAAGCCTCTTTATTTCATTATTCATAAAGCTGACAGCCGAGAGCTCCTCCGCCCCCCCCTCTCTCTCTTTCATCATCCCTCGCTCTGCTCCTCTGTGGGGTCAGATAACCCCCCCCCCCC
>NC_132879.1:147500-211713 GCF_030463535.1 Salminus brasiliensis | reverse complement strand
AAACCGCTGCCTTGCCCAGTGTGCAGCTGTGGCCATTTTATCAGTGAAAACATGTTGAGAGGCTATAATTTTAAATCCCTGCGTTATCAGAAAAAGCAGTCAGTGACCCATGATCTCAAAAAGTGCTGCAGGACTTTGAGGCCACTAAAGGGGGAGAGAAGGACCTCTTGTACACACCACACACTCACACACTCCGCTAGTGCTCTAGGATCATCATTCAGCTACAGTCAGGTTCATTGATAATCGGACTGTCACAGATGGAAAGATGGTACAGTAATGATCAACACTCCACCAACAGGACAAACAGTGTGGGTGGTATTTACCCCGACTGGTCAGTGCTGGACTGGTGGTCCAGCAGTGACTGGTCATGGGGATGGGGTAAGGTGGTGGGGTTTAACTCGGCAGATTCAACATACAGAAGAGATACAGACGCAGATGCAAACCCACTAATGTTATAGAGGAACACCACAACAGCCAGCTAAAATGTTAGTGTACAGTGCAGGAGAGGGTGAAGGGAGGGTAAACGGAGCTGGGGGTGGGATGGTAGGGGGGTAAAGGGAGGGGGGGGGGCATTAAAGCTGAAGAGCCACAAGCTTTACCTACCAGGACTGGGTTATTTCTACACACACCATTTACACCTAGTGAGGAGAAATTTAGAGACAGGCTCACACCATGCCAGACTGACTGCAGATCACAACATAAAGAGAATCAATCACAGTGTGGCTGACAGGAGAAGAGCAGCACGGTGCAAAAAGCAAATGAAAAAACAAAAAAACAAAACAAAACCCCGGTTCTCCCGTCAGGTAAAATCAGTCTAATGATTCATTTGCATATTTACTTTAGAGCAAAAACAAAAGAAGCAGAAAAAAAATAAATAAAAGATAAGATGCAGCATGCAGCTCTGAAAACCCATCAGCAGAAGGTTAGAATGGAGATCTTTTAGAGTATAACCAGTAGGAACTGCCTGCCCCCCCCCCCCAGCCAAACTCCCACATCCGAGAGAAGAGAAACTGAGCTGCGCTGGTCAGTATTTATTCTGTATGTTGAAATCAGTCTGAAACTGAAGAGGACAGGATTCGTACCTTGGGATCGTAACTCGGATCGTTCTCTTCATCCGCCTCCTCCTCGCCCTCCTGCACAGCAACACACCACACATTAGAAAGGAGTTCTTCCAGCCCTCATTCAGAACTACCTTAAACACACTGCCGTTGAACTCACCTCATCATCAGCCTCCTCTCCCTCCTCATCATACTAAAACACAAACAAACACCCAGCATCAATAAACACTCAATTACGAGACACTGCCTCCAGTTCAGATCCAAGACAAACCTAAACCTACAGCACATGAAAACACTGTCTGGACCGAGTAACAGTGGGTGGAGGACAAAAATCGGTCTTTGGCGGTATCGTTACACACTGTGCTGTTCCCCTAAACCCACCCCCGCCCAGAGTACACCAACCCCATCTCAACAGCTATAAGGCTTAAACTCGTCCACACTCACATCGTCATCGTCGTCCTCGATGGCCTCTCCAGTAAAGTAGAGGACGGCTCGGGGAACGATGCGCTCGCGGATGAAGTGACCGATCTCAAAGTCTGCTGCCAGGACAGCCTCGGAGTCCTCATCCTGAAACACACCGGACACGTCTTCACTCACTACTGTTTACGTACCACCTGCTTCAGCCCTCAAACCCAAAACCTGCCTCTACCCCTAGCACCAATCTCAACACTGACTTTTGTCCTGATTAAAATGTGTGAAGTGATCAATCGCATGACTGATATTTCCTCACCTTAAACACTTTTAAAATAAATCTATCCTTAATTAGAATAATCAGTTTGTATCTCTGAAAGACAGACTCACCAGCTCACCACTCTCCGGTACTGAAAAAAGAACAGAACAGATGTAAGCGACTGAACGACCAACAGGCATGTAAGAAAGGTAGTATTCTAAGGAAGCAGTGTTGGAGCAGAGCAGGAACCTTCAGGAGGAGAGAAGAAGTTGAAGAAGGAATCGTTGGGGACCGTTTTCGTGACCGTTCGGACTGTGCCGCGACCCTTGTGCTTCTGCTTCTTTTTGATGGTTTTCAATGTGACGTTTTTGCCTTTGGTCCAGTCGATCGTGCACCTGAACACAGAAGAAATGGTCAGAGACGCTGAAGAATTTACTGAAGCATCTACTGCGATTTCACCAAACCGCTCCTTTTAGAAGGAAACCATGAGGACGTACCCTGTGCAGCCCATAATCTCCGGCCCGTCGAAGGAGAACGGGTCAGACTCGTCCGGCTCGGACCTCATCTTATAGGTTTTGGTCAGAACTGTGTTTGTGAAGAAGTCGTTGGGCTCGAAGTGGAACTCTAATGTGAAACTCTAACGAGAGAAACAGGATAAAAATCAGTGCTTTTAATGCGCAAGAGTGTGAACATGACTGAAGCGTTTAAAGCCTGGGAGGACCAACACACCATCGGCTGTCCTGCATCAGAGAACTTGACTTTGATGTCCTGTAAGTGTTTGAGGATTGGCTCGTCGTGTTCCTGCAGAGGGGAGGACGGGCGTGTTAGAGAGGATAAAGCTGCATTTTAGCACCACTAGGTGGCAGCACATTAAAGACACCGCTGTAAACACCCAGCCTGCATGACCTATTTTCTCCCCCACACACGGAGAGAGCTCACCTGCAGCATTTCACTGAGCAGGTCCACGTTCTTAAAAACGGTGAGCCAGAATTCAGGGACTCCTTTGGGGTCTTCCTTCTCCTCATCCTTCTTTTCCTCCTCCAGCTTAGCCTTCTCCTTCATCTCCTCCTGAAGAACACAGGCACACTTCAAAACACCAGCAGGGTCTGCAGAGCAGAAGCCCACACAAACCAGGGACATCCTGGGATCTGATCCAAGCATGTTTTAAGGTTTGAGCCCAACCCACTTCCAATCCCTTGTTTTGGTCTTCTGTGACATTTGGGGTTCCAGTGGCGTGAGCCCAGGCGATGCCAACATTCATCAAAACCTGGCCACCATGTCACACACTTGGCACTCACCATGATTCTCTCCAATCTGTCAAATTCAGTAAGCCACCGCAGCTCAGCTGTTCTGACTAGGCAGTTTTACATCAGGCCCAGTGGGTTAAACACTCAAATTAGACCAAATAATGGAAAACTGGAAGTGGATTGGGAAGATTCCTACCGACCCGATAACCAAACCAAGGAGGAGACCCAACATGCATCTGATCACAGCTTTACGATTGTCTCCATAAACAGTTTATGACAAGCAGAAATCAGACGGGCCGCAGCATCCCGCAAGGGTCAGCTGTACCGCGAGTGGACGTGTGACTGTCCAATACAGAGCATGCAGGTAACGCTCACCTGTACCTGCTTACTTACTGTCAGCTCTTCCTCCTCCTCCTGTTTCCACTCACACTCCTCATCTGTGGGCTCATACACTGCTTTGATGATGTCACTGCGCTGTAACACACACAGCGGTACATTAGTCAAATGGCGGTACACACGTTAAATCCCCAGACGAGCGAGTCAGAGTCGAGACTCTGCCTGCGAGAGCTCATCTCGGTGGCTTTCCGAGGACAACCCCGACGGCAGAAACAGGAAGCAGTCAGGCGGCGTGGCGTTCTCACCTTGTCGAACAGAGGCTGATACAGAGCTGCGTACTTCCTCTCCAGCTCGTGAACTTCTTCGTAAAACTTGGCTTCGATGTGAGCACATTTCACCTGCAGGTTCTTCAGTGCATTCACGCGTCTCTTCACGACCTTTGGTAAGCTGGACAGGAGACACAGAAAATGAGTGTACAGACCGCTAAACAGCTTGTGATCGAATCCAGCACAGTTCAGAGATCGAAAAGCACAAAACTGAAGGAATCTGGTTCTGGAGGGCTGGAATTGCCCACGTGTCTGAAAGAATTGTCCGTTGTTCAGCGTATCTAGGACCTGTTATGAATTCTGTTTTGTGATAAAATGCAGGGACCCCGACCCTACAGTTAGCGTTCCCTTTTTTCACAGACTAAATGATCCCCGTACGCACTTCAATACGTGTTAGAGCAACAGTCTGACCACTGTTAATGCTAAACTGCTCTGAATTAGGAGAGAGAGGTTGTTAGCATTAGCTTGGTCAGCAGGATAACCGTCTCACCACAGAACAAACCCCAAGTAGCTGCTGCTGATTAACTGCTGTGCTACTGATAAGCGCTGGGTTTGGACACGCAGCCGGCCATCTAGGCTTAGATAAGTTAGCCAGCAGGCTAAACACCACAGCAGCTGAGGCAGAGTTTATCCAGGTCTAAGATTACGCCGGGCCTGTTGTTTTTTGTTTACACATTTATAAATGAGGCAGGACAGATTTGACTCGTACATCACAACTCAAATACTGTCTTCATTTGGAGATACCTAGAGAGACCACCGTATAGCCGTTACAGCACCCAACCCTAAAGCTACTGAACACATTACAAATTCTTCTCTGAAGGAACCGTCCCAATATTCTATACCCAACCCACCTCAATCCTACACTCCGCACAGCTTCACCCACCCCTCACCTGACTCGCGGAAGAGGTAATGTGTTTGTGCATGTTCTCACCTCTCCATGTACCCTGAGGGTGACCCCACCAGGCCGTCCAGTCTCTCTTGCAGAGCTGCCAGGATCTGAGGATTCTGCATCATCTGCACAGTCAGCTGCCTCGCTAAACACACAAACACACACCATCCCACTTAAATAAGCTGAACACATTCATTAGATGGTATGTCCACAAACATTTGGACAAACTGTGTATGATGTGGCTTTTATGGTGTTCCTGAGGCGCCCACTGCTCAGCCAGACTGGGGAGTCCTGCATTATTGAACACCCTGCTTGTTTTAGTGTGCGCGCACACACAGTTCACTCTCCTGGCGGTCAGCAAGCAGTTACTGAACACCGATAAGGTCAGTGAGGTCATTAGCGGATATCAAATAACCCCCCCTCTACCCCAGACACACACACCTACCAACTGATGACTGAGCAGAAGAGTGTAAGTGTGTGTGATGAGCATCAGTGAGAGCTGCAGTTTGATCTTCCTCCACTTCCTCACCCAGTCTAAAAATACTTCAGTCTAAATCAGGAGACTTTAGGTGATACAACTTTCAGACTCCTCAGATCCCGTCCCAACAATCAGCAGCCGTGGGCTCCTCTAAGCAGCTGCTGAGCACTCTGAAGACTACTATTAGATAGAGTGGAAGCAGTTTCTAATGGAATTAAGGACCGTTGGAGGTCAAGCTGAAGTCTTGAAGAGAACTGCTGCAAATTCAGAGCCAGGGAGATTTACCAGACTCTGGAGTGGCACCTGCACCAATATGACCTTCATGAAAGAGTCAGAGCATCAGAGATTTTCAGAGCAACATCTAAAATCAGCTCAACGTATTCTAGAAATCAGACCCTCTTACTAGCTTAGCTACTTACAGTAATGGACTGTAAAGGGCGCCCAAACATTTGCATGCCACTGGACAACTGTACCTGTGCATTACCTGTGCTCTATCTGCTAAAGAAGCTGGACACAAACCCTCAAGGGTCGGCGACCGTCTGGTAGGCCACATTAGTGGAGGACAGCCCCATCAGAGCCCAATGCAGTAGATGCTCTTTGATACCCGTGACGCTCACACGGGTAAACAGGTCGTACCTTTACTGTTGACATCCTCTCCGGTCTCCTCCTCTTCAACCTCCTCAACGTCTTCCATATCAGCCGGGTCCAGCTCAGCCTGCTCTTTACTGAAACACAGACAATCACACTGCTACTGAACAATCCAGTCGAACAGCAGATCACCTGCAGTCTGATCCAGTCACACCGCTGCTCAGATCCCAGATCACAATGTGACCAGATCTACTGTATATGGACTTCCCCTCTGTGAGCATCTGTGAGTTTACTCCAAGCTCAGTTCACTTCCACACCAGCCTCTCTTTACCCCCTACAGCCCCACACACCCTTTATTACGGATACATAACCAACCTCTGTTCTCACTGGCTGCTCTACATCGCACCTCATTCAAAAAGCGGTCTGGACTCAGCAGGCCCCTCTCCCCACATTATTCTTTAAGCAACGTTGGACAACACCGGCGGTGTCTGCTGCCCAGCGATGGCAGTTTACAAAGAGGAGGTGGTTAACTGGCAGTACCAGACTTTAATCTAAATATATTTTTATTTTATTTTAATTAGACAGGTAGATTAGCCTGGGCAAGACTGCTGCAAGCTGAACATTCAAAATTCAGTCCTTTCCTCTAGCCTAGCTCCCACATAAGGAGCGCACTTAACACTTGAGTGTTAAATATCACCTCCTAAAGCAAAATAAGCCTCTAATAACAGAAACTGCCTGAATAAACAGGTCAGTATTACTGTAGCACAGTGAATCAGACTGTACCACACCGCTGATGTATTTTAATACACTCCCACTCTGCCCACTTTTATCTGCACCCCATTCTATTTTTACCATCTTTCTATTGTATCCTTTTGTCTGTGATGAGTCTCGCCTGTGCTGTAACAACGATTTCCCTGTGGGATTAACACACACACACACACAGCTGCTTTCCTTCTGGATGAGCCACAAATAACAGCTGAACAAGATGGCGTGTGTTTTTGGGTTAGCAGCATTAGCATTAGCACTGAGGGGAAAGACCTTAATAGCCGGGTTGGAGGCAGCAGGTGGGCGGGCCTGGCTGTGACTGACAGACTCCCAACCAGGCCAGGCGAATCCACAGCAGCACTAATTGCACATCATTCTGTGTTAAACAATTAGCCAGTTTTACAGCGGTAACCACAGCACCCACCCCGAGTTACTACCCCCATTACCGCTCGACTACTATGAATTAAACAGTAACCACCATGAATTATTCAGCAACTACTGTGAATTCAGGACCCACTACAAATTATTTAGTATCTATGATCAATTATTCAGAAAATCCTGAGCTGCAGCCCCAAGCGAGGGCATGCTGGGACAAAACGAGTGGAGCTTTAAGAGTGTAATTAAGTAACAAAACAATCTGTACTTACTTGTCAAGATCTGCCATGTCTGACCGTTTTTATTCCTGAGGAGAAAGAAGAGGAGGTTTCAGTCCATTACTGTTCAGACGTGAGAGAAACAGCACAGCAAGCTTCAGCCTGAGAGAAAGTGAAGGTGTGTGGTTCAACATCTGGAACCACAAACACCTGCGACGGAGATCTTCCAGCAGCGAGACTGTTAAGGGGGGACACCCCATCGTCACCCATCACTCCTTACAACAAGCACAGAGTTACTCGATTACTACACACTTCACTTACCTGCTTATATCAAATCTCAAACCTGATCACATCCTGAGAAACGAGCCATTATGGAAAACCGAGAGATTAGAAACTGGATGGGTGAACTCAAAAAGTAGCTTGCCATCGCATTCCCAGGCTAACGGGAATTTACATTTTTGCGAGGTCCCAAAAAAACAGCATACATGAACCAATATATATATATATATATATATATATATATATATATATATATATATATATATATATATATATATATATATTTATTTGTGAATAACTCCAAAGTCACACCGATGGAAAGGGGTGGGACTGCATGTTGTATTTTTGCTAAAAGCAACAGAACGACCGACGCAGCACGAATGTAAGGAAATTAGAGCTGGGCATCACCATATAGGTTCACAATTCAATATACTGCAATACTGCAATAAGAAAGGCTGCACTGTAGAAAACCGTATGAGCCCTATAAACACATCATGAGTAAATACATGAGCATTTTAACCCAATAAGAACAGTGGGACCGGACCTAGTCTAGAGCCTAGGGTTTAAACACCACATGATTAACCACTGATCTGACATCAACTCTTACAGGTAAACTATAGACACAGCACTGCAACACATGAGCATCTACGACGTCTACGTTTTCTTAAATATTGATATTAAACAGAATATAGAACAGATGCTACGGTGCTTTCATTTATTATTTCAGGTGTAATATGAATATTTTATCGTTATTGTGGTATTTAATATCCTCGTATGTAACAGTCAGTATTTGGTGGCAGTTGCACTTCGTCTACATGAATATTACGATATATCACTCAACACCATAATATACACCGATTCAATATCGCCCAGCTCTAGTCCCGAATCACAGCGAGGCCTCTTTATATTGCATTACGTACTGCTATAGTGTGTGTGTGTGTGTGTGTGTGTGTGTGTGGGGGGGGGGGGGTCTGACGAACCATGGGCCGCAGCGTTCAGATGAGTAAGCTGTAATCTATAGCGGTGGGGACCCCCGCGCCGGCCCGAAGCTTTTGTGGAGCTCTAGAATAACGTCATTCTACTGAAAGAGTTTTAAAGAGCTGCGGTCAGCAAAACCTACTGGCGGCCCACCGGCTGGACTAGCAGCGCCCCCCACCCCTCCCTCCCAAACACACACACACACACACACACACACACACACACACACAGAGAATCAACACTATACACTCCTCCAAATCCCTCCACAAGAGGACCGAACACTTAAAATGCCCAAATCCAGAAGAGCATTAAAAGGCCCATTCTGGTGGGGTCCAGCATCACCACCACCACCAACTTCACTGTAACCAACACAGGTGGGAGCTGACCGCAGGGCTTCACTCCCTCTCCAACGTACATCTCCAGGAGAAAGCCTCAGAAAGGGCTTCAGCATAAAGAGCTGCTTTAGATCTCCGGATGATTCATGAGGCTCTTTATGATCTGGATCAGCAGCCGGTCCAAAGCAGCAGAGCTCTATTCACTGAACTCAGCCCGAGCTGCCGAGCGTTATTTTAGTCCAGCCTCCACAGGGCCATGTGGACCACCACCACCACCACCACTACTACCCCCCCCAGGGAACAGCGAGCTATTAAGCAGACCATACCCTACACTTTATATAATGAAGCGCTTCGTTTCGGCGCTGAACGCTCAGAACTGCAACACTGCAGTTTAGTAAACAACTCAATACTGGCCGGCAGGACTGAACTTGGACCCTGACCGATTTAATGAGCTGTAGCATGATAACCAGCACCGTAGTACGGTACGCCGGGCAGGCGGACCGCGGCCCACCGTCTGCCCCTGAAACTACATTTACCTACATCACCAGCCCTAAATACAAATCCCACGAAGTCTGACCGTTCCCACCGTTCCTGCTGTAGGACTGCAAACCAACGCCACTCCTGACCGAGATCAGATCAGATCAGATCCAAAAGGGCTTCGCCACTTACTCAACAACCCTCTCATCTTAGTCAGTGAGGAGACCATAACTCTCCCCTCCTCACCCAGGTACTCTCAGAGGAGGAGGGTCTTCAGTCTCCACAGGAGTTCAGTAGAGCAAGTTTGGAGGGATCCTTAAAACACAGCACTGAATAAACATCAGGCAGAAGTCAGCCTGGTAAACTTCTTCACTCCGGTTCGGTCCAGACTAGACGTGGTCAGCATTCAGGACGACGACGGTGGCGGTGAGCGCTTCAGCTTCTCGCCCACGCTGAGAGACCTACAATTTGGTAGATTCTGGGACATTCTGTAACCCTGCCCTTCAGAAGATGCGACCCCTCCACTGGCTGAAGGGTTGGAGGTTGGATCACCACGAGGTCCAGGAAGGCGACCAACACACAGTGACCACATGGCCTGTTTACCGGGCCTCGCTGGCAAGAAGCAGCAGGGCAAAGTTTTACAAGTGGATTTTAATGTGATTATTATTAGCTCCCCAATTCCCCCACCAACACCCCCACCCCTCCCCCTCCTCCACCTCCTCTCACTGACCAGATGCGGCTCCACGTGTTCCCCTCCGGTCCTCCGCCCGTATGAAAGCGTTAGCAGGGAGGCTAACCGCGGCCCGGGTGGAGGGATAAACAGGGACCAGTGGGTCAAAGTCCCGGTACTGGGGGTCCACGCTGGTTCTCCGGTCCGGAGCGCGCGCTGAAGCCCCTTAACGCGCATCTACACACGCGCAGCAGTGATGAGGCGTGCTGGCAGAGAGCCAGAAGCACCGCCGAGGTAAAAGAGCTCCATGTTTACCCGCATCTCCTCCACCCGCCTGGCTCGAGCTAGCGCCACCTCCGCGCCCCGAGACACGGCCAGCACACCGGGGCGCGGAGCTCGCCAGCAAACTAGCCCCAAAAGACGCGGAGCAGGCAGGCAGGCACGAACTCCACCCTCACCACCACCCTCCTCCACCCCGAAACAGAGAGCAAACATTACTCAAAGACACGCGCGGGGATTCCCTCAAGCGCGGCCGCGGCACAGCCGCCTCCCCGGCCGCCATCCGCGTGTGGGCCGCGCTCCGTTAGCTAGCCTAGCCTAGCCTAGCATCCCCACCGTCCACATTCAGCAGCGGGTCCGAGGCGAAACCACGGTCTAGAGCTTACCTGCCACTAGTTCGCGGTAACTGCGGGAGCTGGGGGAGACAGTGATGGCGGAGATGAAGCGGTCTGAGGCCGGGACTCGGGACTCTGACTCGGAGACTCTGACTCGGCCGCTCTGCCTCAGCCTGCTGGATCTGCGTGTCTCTCTCGCGCCGCTCTGATGGCGGTAAAAAAGGGAGCGCGCTCCCGCCGCGCGCGCTCATATAGCGTCATCACGCAGGGCGGCAGTCACCGGGGCAACGCCGGGCCAATGGGGGAGGCGCGCGGCCGATGTTCCCGCCTTTTCCGCCATGTTGTTTCTGAGGAGAAAGTTGTTAAAAATGGGGTTTTAAAAACTCCCGGAGAGAAAGTAAGGACATTTCTGACTGAAAGTGAGGGGTAAACTACTGAAACACGGCACTCAGAGGTGGGGGAACGCTGCAATAATAACTGCACTTCAGCTCTGTATGTCATTTGTAGGCTAAATGACATTCCCTCACTTAATCGGCTCTTTGTACAAAAGAAAGTAGTCTGGCGTAACTGAAACTGAGCTGTAAACGAGCTAAAAAGAAAGCCAGGACTGTTACGTGACAGTCCTGACTCCATTCAGACCCCCAGACTTCCTGAAACCCAGCCAAATAGCACAAGACGTAGTCAAGACTGGAGAAACCATCGTCAGGTGAATATGCCGTTGATGCTGGAGAGTTAAAGTAGGGGGTAAAGCTCTCAAATTCTGAGTGTGTGGAAAAATATGGTGTTGTTAACACTGGAGAGCAGCACATGACCTCTTAAGAGATAGATTGTTTCCTGGGCCCGTGTTCGCAGAAGCAGAGCTCTAACTCTACAAACGAGGATCCATGCTTGGCGAAAGGCTAACGCTAGCTGGCGTTAGCTTTTACCATCTCTGCTCTTCATTGTCCGCTCCCTTGAAAGCAAGCCGCAACACCTCAGCTGACCTCGAAGGGGAAAGTGCACCACAAGAAAGGCTAGGTTAAATTAGCAGGCGCCGGGCTAAAAGCAAACCTGGCTACAATTTGGCCCACTGTGCTGGACGGACATAGAGCGAACACGGACAGAGACAGTAACACTATCCGGTAAGACTCAGGAATAACTACAGCGAATAAGTACAGTGCTAAGATTCTGCCATGTGGTTTTTGTGGGTCGTATAAAATCAGAGTTTTTTGTTTTTAATTCTGAGGTGAAATAACAGGATATTACATGGGCTTGTAAAACCTCATCTGAGTATGTTCACCCTAGTTCACCCTAACCAAATCACATACTTACTCTATTAAACATCAAGCAATAACTTTAATACTCAATACATGCATTTCATACATATTCAGAGGGACAATATACCAGAAGCGTTTTGGCCCAGCAGCAAAAAAACAGTATAGAAATATATATATACACATAGAGAGATGTAGATATATATAGAGAGATGTAGATATTGATAGATTTATTGATAGACTGATTGATTGAAAGGTAGTCTGATATACATAGATATATAGATAGGTCCACAGATGTGTGTAACATGATTTGATATGGAGAAGGTGTTATTATTATTCTCATTATTTTTATTATAAGCTGTATCTCAGCCTTAGTGCTTTTCACTCTCCTGTTTACATGTAAATTCCATTAGACCAGAAATGTAAAATCCGCTCCTGAACACGGTTCCTCCTGTTTTTATGCTTCATATCAGATGCAGAGGAACAGAAATATCATTTTAGTTGTATGTGCTGAACACACACACACACACACACACACACACACACACACACACAAACCACACACACACAAACCACACACTGCACAAAACCATTCAGTTTAAAAAATGAGGGCTTCCCGCTGCTGCTGCATTATTTAACTGAAGCTGAGAGAGCGAGAGAGATGATAAATATTAAAGGTCTGCAGATGCAGGTCGTGTTCGGAGCTTTATAAAAGTGATCTCTTTTTTCCCCCAGAGCTGGACTATACAACACCATGACCTTTGACCTGACCCTTCAACCACTAAACTGTAAACTGTATGGGTACCGTATCACACTCAGAAACTATAGTACTGTAGAGAATATTGAGCATGGTGATGAAGACGCTGCCTGATGCCTGAGACACGGTTCTACCAGAGTTCTGAGAAGAGCTCGGCTCTAGAACCTGCTTTTAGAACCAGATCATTAAAATGGTGGAGGGATACATGCTGCAGGGTGTAGTGCGGCTACAGAAAGTAGTCCCTAAAGAAAACTGCATTAGTGGAGATTCTCTATTCACTATTTTACCTTCATCATCATCATCATCATCATCATTATTCCATATAAAACTCAGGAGACTCATGCAGCTGCACTGGGGGGTTTGGATAGGAGATAAATTATGGGCTGTATCTGTGTTGTAGTCATGGCACTTGGCACCTGCTTCCATTCACCACCACTGTACAGAACTCAGAGTGGGTCAGTGTCTCTACAGAGAAGCTCAGTTTCACACCGGACCCCCGACTCTGACTGAGCTCACTCCCTTACTATCAATGTGTATTAGTTCAGTTGGGCCTGTTGTCTTATTATTGTATTATCTGCGTTCAAAACTGAGTTCAGACGATTTCGGAATAATTTATTATTAAAAATATTGTTAACGTGAAGTGTGTGTGTGCGCTGATTGGAAGGGGAGATGGCATATAGACCTTTACAATATTTAAATATTAATGCCCCCCCACCCTGCACACACACTGAGTTATGTAAACACATGCTGACTGGATATTATGAAGGATGTTATAACTGAGTGCAGTAATAATGCATTTAAAATGCATGAAGATCGTTTTATATTATAACCCCTAAAACAAACCTGCCATGACCTCTAAACTCAACCCCACCATTAACTTAAACTGTTAATTAACCCCTCCATAAACTGCTGTAACTCAACCCCATCATAAACTGTAATTTAACTCTGATTATGAACAGCAGTTTACATTAGAACCTCTAACTCAACCCCACCATTACCTTAACTCAACCCCAATATAAACTGCACACTGACACCACCATAAACTTAAACTTAACCCCAGTATAAACTGCACACTGACCCCACGATAAACTTAACCCCAATATAAACTGCACACTGACCCCACCATAAACTTAAACTTAACCCCAATATAAACTGCACACTGACACCACCATAAACTTAACCCCAATATAAACTGCACACTGACCCCACCATAAACTTAACCCTAATATAAACTGCACACTGACACCACCATAAACTTAAACTTAACCCCAATATAAACTGCACACTGACCCCACCATAAACTTAACCCTAATATAAACTGCACACTGACCCCACCATAAACTTAAACTTAACCCCAATATAAACTGCACACTGACACCACCATAAACTTAAACTTAACCCCAATATAAACTGCACACTGACCCCACCATAAACTTAACCCTAATATAAACTGCACACTGACCCCACCATAAACTTAAACTTAACCCTAATATAAACTGCACACTGACCCCACCATAAACTTAAACTTAACCCCAATATAAACTGCACACTGACACCACCATAAACTTAAACTTAACCCCAATATAAACTGCACACTGACCCCACCATAAACTTAACCCCAATATAAACTTCACACTGACCCCACCATAAACTTAACCCTAATATAAACTGCACACTGACACCACCATAAACTTAAACTTAACCCCAGTATAAACTGCACACTGACCCCACGATAAACTTAACCCCAATATAAACTGCACACTGACCCCACCATAAACTTAAACTTAACCCCAATATAAACTGCACACTGACACCACCATAAACTTAACCCCAATATAAACTGCACACTGACCCCACCATAAACTTAACCCTAATATAAACTGCACACTGACACCACCATAAACTTAAACTTAACCCCAATATAAACTGCACACTGACCCCACCATAAACTTAAACTTAACCCCAATATAAACTGCACACTGACACCACCATAAACTTAAACTTAACCCCAATATAAACTGCACACTGACCCCACCATGAACTTAAACTTAACCCCAATATAAACTGCACACTGACCCCACCATAAACTTAACCCCAATATAAACTGCACACTGACCCCACCATAAACTTAAACTTAACCCCAATATAAACTGCACACTGACACCACCATAAACTTAAACTTAACCCCAATATAAACTGCACACTGACCCCACCATAAACTTAACCCCAATATAAACTTCACACTGACCCCACCATAAACTTAACCCTAATATAAACTGCACACTGACACCACCATAAACTTAAACTTAACCCCAATATAAACTGCACACTGACCCCACCATAAACTTAAACTTAACCCCAATATAAACTGCACACTGACCCCAATATAAACTTAACCCCAGTATAAACTGCACACTGACCCCACCATGAACTTAACCCTAATATAAACTGCACACTGACCCCATCATGAACGTAACCCTAATATAAACTGCACACTGACCCCACCATAAACTTAAACTTAACCCTAATATAAACTGCACACTGACCCCACCATAAACTTAACCCTAATATAAACTGCACACTGACCCCACCATAAACCTAACCCCAATATAAACTGCACACTGACCCCACCATAAACTTAACCCTAATATAAACTGCACACTGACCCCACCATGAACTTAAACTTAACCCTAATATAAACTGCACACTGACCCCACCATAAACTTAAACTTAACCCTAATATAAACTGCACACTGACCCCACCATAAACTTAAACTTAACCCTAATATAAACTGCACACTGACCCCACCATAAACTTAAACTTAACCCTAATATAAACTGCACACTGACCCCACCATAAACTTAACCCTAATATAAACTGCACACTGACCCCACCATAAACTTAACCCTAATATAAACTGCACACTGACCCCACCATGAACTTAAACTTAACCCTAATATAAGCTGCACACTGACCCCACCATAAACTTAAACTTAACCCTAATATAAACTGCACACTGACCCCACCATAAACTTAACCCTAATATAAACTGCACACTGACCCCACCATTACCTTAACCCCAATATAAACTGCACACTGACCCCACCATAAACTTAACCCCAAAATAAACTTAAACTTAACCCTAATATAAACTGCACACTGACCCCACCATAAACTTAACCCTAATATAAACTTACACTTAACCCCAATATAAACCTAAACTTAACCCCAATATAAACTGCACACTGACCCCACCATAAACTTAACCCTAATATAAACTGCACACTGACCCCACCATAAACTGAAACTTAACCCTAATATAAACTGCACACTGACCCCACCATAAACTGAAACTTAACCCTAATAAAAAATACTGCACACTGACCCCACCATAAACTTAACCCTATTATAAACTGCACACTGACCCCACCATAAACTTAAACTTAACCCCAATATAAACTGCACACTGACCCCATCATAAACCTAACCATAATATAAACTGCACACTGACCCCACCATAAACTTAAACTTAACCCCAATATAAACTGCACACTGACCCCACCATAAACTTAACCCCAATATAAACTGCACACTGACCCCACCATAAACTTAAACTTAACCCCAATATAAACTGCACACTGACCCCACCATAAACTTAACCCTAATATAAACTGCACACTGACCCCACCATGAACTTAAACTTAACCCCAATATAAACTGCACACTGACCCCACCATAAACTTAACCCTAATATAAACTGCACACTGACCCCACCATAAACTTAAACTTAACCCTAATATAAACTACACACTGACCCCACCATAAACTTAACCCTAATGTAAACTGCACACTGACCCCACCATAAACTTAAACTTAACCCTAATATAAACTGCACACTGACCCCACCATGAACTTAAACTTAACCCCAATATAAACTGCACACTGACCCCACCATAAACTTAACCCTAATATAAACTGCACACTGACCCCACCATAAACTTAACCCTAATATAAACTACACACTGACCCCACCATAAACTTAACCCTAATGTAAACTGCACACTGACCCCACCATGAACTTAAACTTAACCCCAGTATAAACTGCACACTGACCCCACCATAAACTTAACCCTAATATAAACTGCACACTGACCCCACCATAAACTTAACCCTAATATAAACTGCACACTGACCCCACCATCAACTTAAACTTAACCCCAATATAAACTGCACACTGACCCCACCATGAACTTAACCCTAATATAAACTGCACACTGACCCCACCATAAACTTAACCCCAAAATAAACTTAAACTTAACCCTAATATAAACTGCACACTGACCCCACCATGAACTTAACCCTAATATAAACTGCACACTGACCCCACCATAAACTTAACCCTAATATAAACTGCACACTGACCCCACCATAAACTTAAACTTAACCCTAATATAAACTACACACTGACCCCACCATAAACGTAACCCTAATGTAAACTGCACACTGACCCCACCATAAACTTAAACTTAACCCTAATATAAACTGCACACTGACCCCACCATGAACTTAAACTTAACCCCAATATAAACTGCACACTGACCCCACCATAAACTTAACCCTAATATAAACTGCACACTGACCCCACCATAAACTTAACCCTAATATAAACTACACACTGACCCCACCATAAACTTAACCCTAATGTAAACTGCACACTGACCCCACCATGAACTTAAACTTAACCCTAATATAAACTGCACACTGACCCCACCATAAACTTAACCCTAATATAAACTGCACACTGACCCCACCATAAACTGAAACTTAACGCTAATATAAACTGCACACTGACCCCACCATCAACTTAAACTTAACCCTAATATAAACTGCACACTGACCCCACCATAAACTTAACCCTAATATAAACTGCACACTGACCCCACCATAAACTTAACCCTAATATAAACTGCACACTGACCCCACCATAAACTTAACCCTAATATAAACTGCACACTGACCCCACCATAAACTTAAACTTAACCCTAATATAAACTGCACACTGACCCCACCATAAACTTAACCCCAAAATAAACTTAAACTTAACCCTAATATAAACTGCACACTGACCCCACCATAAACTTAACCCTAATATAAACTGCACACTGACCCCACCATAAACTTAAACTTAACCCTAATATAAACTGCACACTGACCCCACCATGAACTTAAACTTAACCCTAATATAAACTGCACACTGACCCCACCATAAACTTAAACTTAACCCTAATATAAACTGCACACTGACCCCACCATGAACTTAACCCTAATATAAACTGCACACTGACCCCACCATAAGCTTAAACTTAACCCTAATATAAACTGCACACTGACCCCACCATAAACTTAACCCTAATATAAACTGCACACTGACCCCACCATAAACTTAAACTTAACCCTAATATAAACTGCACACTGACCCCACCATAAACTTAAACTTAACCCTAATATAAACTGCACACTGACCCCACCATAAACTTAACCCTAATATAAACTGCACACTGACCCCACCATGAACTTAAACTTAACCCTAATATAAACTGCACACTGACCCCACCATGAACTTAAACTTAACCCTAATATAAACTGCACACTGACCCCACCATAAACTGAAACTTAACCCTAATATAAACTGCACACTGACCCCACCATAAACTTAACCCTAATATAAACTGCACACTGACCCCACCATGAACTTAAACTTAACCCTAATATAAACTGCACATTGACCCCACCATAAACTTAACCCTAATATAAACTGCACACTGACCCCACCATAAACTTAAACTTAACCCTAATATAAA
Organism: Salminus brasiliensis; assembly: GCF_030463535.1. Taxonomy (NCBI): domain Eukaryota; kingdom Metazoa; phylum Chordata; class Actinopteri; order Characiformes; family Bryconidae; genus Salminus; species Salminus brasiliensis. The sequence goes on along the minus strand of NC_132879.1, from coordinate 193,538 downwards.
CTGCACACTGACCCCACCATAAACTTAAACTTAACCCTAATATAAACTGTGTAACCTCGATCAGAACCTAACTCAACCCTGATTACAAACTCGAACTCAATCCCGATAATGAAGTCTAATTAAACTCAGAAAATGAACTTTAACTTAACTCTAGTTAAGACTGTGTGTGTGTGTGTGTGTGTGTGTGTGTGTGTGTGTGTGTGTTTAGTGCTATAAAAGATGGCTCTGTGGCAGTGCGGCGGAGCCTCAGGACGATAATCCTGCAGTAAAGAAAGTGTCGACCGACAGATCAGACCTACTGTTCTCTCCATTGACCACCTGATCAGTTACCGCCTCACTGCCCCGACCTGTGCACTGCAGACCAAACCTCCAACCAGCCGCATACAGACATCCATCAGCTACATGTAAACCTCCGCCCTGCTCCATACACATTTCTTTATATAACTTATATTTTCTAACTTATGGGTCTTATATATTGAGTTATATCTTACATTAACATTTGTATCAACTTGTGTCATAAATGAACTTACATCAGCTTATATATTATATACACCAACTTACACATCAGCTTATATATTATATACACCAACTTACACATCAGCTTATATATTATATACACCAACTTACACACCAGCTTATATATTATATACACCAACTTACACATCAGCTTATATATTATATAAACCAACTTACACATCAGCTTATATATTATATACACCAACTTACACACCAGCTTATATATTATATACACCAACTTACACATCAGCTTATATATTATATACACCAACTTACACACCAGCTTATATATTATATACACCAACTTACACATCAGCTTATATATTATATACACCAACTTACACACCAGCTTATATATTATATACACCAACTTACACACCAGCTTATATATTATATACACCAACTTACACACCATCTTATATATTATATACACCAACTTACACACCAGCTTATATATTATATACACCAACTTACACACCAGCTTATATATTATATACACCAACTTACACACCAGCTTATATATTATATACACCAACTTACACACCAGCTTATATATTATATACACCAACTTACACACCAGCTTATATATTATATACACCAACTTACACACCAGCTTATATATTATATACACCAACTTACACACCAGCTTATATATTATATACACCAACTTACACATCAGCTTATATATTATATACACCAACTTACACATCAGCTTATATATTATATAAACCAACTTACACACCAGTTTATATATTATATACACCAACTTACACACCAGCTTATATATTATATACACCAACTTACACACCAGCTTATATATTATATACACCAACTTACACACCAGCTTATATATTATATACACCAACTTACACATCAGCTTATATATTATATACACCAACTTACACACCAGCTTATATATTATATACACCAACTTACACATCAGCTTATATATTATATACACCAACTTACACACCAGCTTATATATTATATACACCAACTTACACACCAGCTTATATATTATATACACCAACTTACACACCAGCTTATATATTATATACACCAATTTACACATCAGCTTATATATTATATACACCAACTTACACACCAGCTTATATATTATATACACCAATTTACACATCAGCTTATATATTATATACACCAACTTACACATCAGCTTATATATTATATACACCAACTTACACACCAGCTTATATATTATATACACCAACTTACACATCAGCTTATATATTATATACACCAACTTACACACCAGCTTATATATTATATACACCAACTTACACACCAGCTTATATATTATATACACCAACTTACACATCAGCTTATATATTATATACACCAACTTACACACCAGCTTATATATTATATACACCAACTTACACACCAGCTTATATATTATATACACCAACTTACACACCAGCTTATATATTATATACACCAATTTACACATCAGCTTATATATTATATACACCAACTTACACATCAGCTTATATATTATATACACCAACTTACACACCAGCTTATATATTATATACACCAATTTACACACCAGCTTATATATTATATTAATTTATTAAACTGTGAGTTAAAATATTTAAGATCAGAGAAGTTGAACTAAAGATTTTATTTTATGAAAATTGATGACATGATCCAATAGGTCCTCAGTGAGCACACACACACACACACACACACACACACACATTTGCGTTGTTTGTTTGGATTCAAATCTAAAATCATTAGTTTTTATTTTTTGTTTAAATCTGAGGAGAATAAACTTAGTTTTCTTTAGTCCTGAGAGAGCACAGAGGGAGAGATAGTGTGTGTGTGTGTGAAAACGAGAGTGTGTGCTGTATCAGCAGGGTCTTTATCTTCCACACTGAAAAACCTGCTGCAGCGTCGCTCTCATTCAGCACCAGGATTAAACAGCATTACAGCCGTCTGACACACACACACACACACACACACACCGACCCGGATCTCATGGATCATGTGGTTGCTGCGGTTACGGCGTCTGATGAAGATGCTTCAGTACCTCACAGTGATGAGAGAGACGGTTGCTTAGCAACAGTGGCACCCGTGACATTGATATGAGCCAGATATGTCAAGGGGTGGGGTGGGGGGGCTGGGGGGGTGTTGTCAGTCTGGTCCAAACCCGTTTGAGCTTGTGAGTGACCCCTGGTGTACTGAGGAGGAACTGCAGCACAGTCCAGTCTGATCCCACTCGCAGATCTGACCTCAACGTCCAAATACATTCGACCCAGAGCCTGAGTGAGTGTGATGTGGCTGATATCTGCTGTTCTACATAAATGAACTGTGTTTGAAACAGCAGCCTCTTTTGACTGGTCATAAGTATTTGGACGCATAGAACTGTACTGAATTAATAGAGTTTGTATGGATTTACCAGACTGTTCAGTGACTGTTACAGCGCCCCCTTCAGTCTGGTACAGTTCACCTCCCCCACCCAATTCAACCCAGCCCAAACACACACACAGTGCCTCAGCTTGTCACTCATAGAAGAAGGAGATCTGGATGGTTGTCTCTGTTTATTGATTATTGATTTGATGTGTTACATGTGATAAACAGGAAGTTACTCCTATACAAACAAAGATCAGTGGTAACCGTGGAGACAGAGATGAAAAACAGATAACGAAGAACAGAGAGAAACAGAAACTCACACTGTCCAAGCACTGAGTGACAACAGGGTACATCACACACTTACACACATTCTCTCTCTCACACACACACACACACACACACACACACACTCTCTCTGGATAATCCCTGGTCTGGTGCCCTGCTGAAGTAAGAGAAAAACAGAGCTAGAGAGAGAGGATCTAAACTCTCCTCAGTGGCAGGACTGAGCTTCAGAAAACAAAAATGCACACACACTCCCTCACACACACACTCACACACACTCCCTCACACACACTCCCTCACACACACACTCACACTCACTCACACACTCTGCTGTAGTCAATGGGGTTAAAACGCATCTCTAAGGCTGATTATGGCACAGTCACACACACAATAATGAAAAACAACCAAAATGAATAAAAGTGGAAAGAACTGAACGTAGGCTCCACCCACCACACGCCCCCCTACTAAGTCCCGCCTACGACAAGCCCCACCCGCTCCCCCAAGAACCCCCGCCCCACCATAGCCACTCTGAAAGGCACATTAATGATTAATCTGGAGTTATTATTGGTGTGACCACATTCAGACATCTGATACACACACACACACACACACACACACAGATCAAAGACACGTGTGATATGACGACAGTGTCTAAAGCGTTTGTGTAGAAAAACGTTGAGTAACTCAGTCGTTCCTGCGGAGCCGGGCGGCCCATTTGGCTTTAATTATATTTACATTAAACTGAGGGGGCGGAGCTACAACATGAGACGCCACAGGAGGTTCTGCTACACCTTTACTACAGTCTAATAGCAGGGTTAGTCTTAAACCCTAATCCTAAACTTTAATCCTAATCTGGAGCCTAGCAGTGTCCCGCTGGTCTGTATATTAACACTATGTTAGCATTAGCGCAGCGCGACGGCCGGCGGTTCATCTTACACTAAAGTTCCTGTAGATCAACAGCTACTGTAAAACTACACACCTGAAATGCAGAAACCACGGATTCACCTACAGCAAACCTACACTCCTCAAACTGCTCCCATAGGTTTGTGTTAATCAGTAAAAAATCAAAAACAAACAAAACATACACACACACTCTCACACACACACACTCTCACACACACACACTCTCATACACACACTTCAGCTGTAGCTTTAAAACCAGGGATGTCCCAATCCAGCGTTTTTACCCCAATCTGATCTAATTACCTTAATGCTCAGTATAGTCCAATACCGATCTGATCTGAGTACTTTAATGACTTATATATACCGATCCAATCCGATCCGATTTTCATGTGTATAAATAATCCAGTGACAGAGTGGGAATAATGTCCGATTATGAAGCTCTACCACAGCGGCACAGCAGCAAAAACAAAGGATCAGAACTACACCTGTCTTAAAAGAGCAGTTTGGTGAAAAATCGGACTAATACTAATACCCAACTGCACCAAACAAATGAAGATCTGGAGGAGTCTGGTGACAGTCTAAGTTGAGTGTTTGTTAGCGGTGTTAGCCTAGCATCTCCTGTTGTAAACTAAAGAAGCTCACGTTAGATACCAAACCAAAGTCTAGACTGACTGACTGAATCTGAGCTCAGAGATCAATCATGATACTCAGATTTTTCACCAAACTGCTCCTTTAAAATAACCGATACCCCTTCCACTAACGTTTCCCTGGATCAGACACTGGATCAGACACGGGATCAGACACGGCATCACACACTGGATCAGACACGGCATCAGACACGGCATCACACACGGGATCAGACACGGCATCAGACACTGGATCAGACACGGCATCAGACACGGGATCAGACACGGCATCAGACACGGCATCAGACACGGGATCAGACACGGCATCAGACACTGGATCAGACACGGGACATCCCTGATTAAAACCTTCCATCTAAATCCAATCCAAACACATCAGACCACTGTTAGCCTGATACCCCTGTTTCAGGAGCGCTCTCTTGCACACACTCACACATACACACACTCACACAGCAGTAGCAACAAGCAAACACTTTAAAATAATAGCAATAATATTAATATTAATATTAATAACAGTAATTGAATTGAGGCGGTGCTTGTCAGGCTTTCTTGCCTCTGCAGTCCAGAGCATTTCCCATAATGCACTTTCCCATAATGCAGTCGGTCCCCTAAAACCTCTCGCTGAAATTCTGGATCATTCAGAGTGTAAAAAACAGAGTGAGTGAAAAACATAAAGTAGAGGTGTGTAGAGGTCAGGAGTGAGAGAGCGATGGACGGAGAGGCGTCCGGTTCTGGTTCGGTCCCTGATCCCGACCTGGAGTCCAGGACTAATCTGCAGACTATTTGAAGATGAGGGTGAGGACAATCTGAGCACAGATGAGGAAGAGGATGATGGCGTAGTCTCTCTGAGTGAGGAAGGAGCTGTGCTCAGACTGGACTGACACTCGACTCCTCAGCGCGCTGATACTCCTGCACGGAAACATCAGGAAGTGATCAGTGATCAATACGCCATCATCAATAACACAGATATCAGAAACACTGAAGTTAGTCCTCAACTGCAGCAGCTCAGTCAACAGCTGGCTACCCCCCGAACCCCCCCAATCCAACCCAACCCAGCTCATCCCAACCGAATCCCCCCAATTCAACCCAGCTCATCCCAACCGAATCCTCAAATCCAACCCAACCCAGCTCATCCCTACCAAACCCCCCCAATCCAACCCAACCCAGCTCATCCCAACCAACCCAACCCAGCTCATCCCTACCAAACCCCCCCAATCCAACCCAACCCAGCTCATCCCAACCAACCCAACCCAGCTCATCCCTACCAAACCCCCCCAATCCAACCCAACCCAGCTCATCCCAACCAACCCAACCCAGCTCATCCCTACCAAACCCCCCCAATTCAACCCAACCCAGCTCATCCCAACCAACCCAACCCAGCTCATCCCTACCAAACCCCCCCAATCCAACCCAACCCAGCTCATCCCAACCAACCCAACCCAGCTCATCCCTACCAAACCCCCCCAATCCAACCCAACCCAGCTCATCCCAACCAACCCAACCCAGCTCATCCCTACCAAACCCCCCCAATTCAACCCAACCCAGCTCATCCCTACCAAACCCCCCCAATTCAACCCAACCCAGCTCATCCCTACCAAACCCCCCCAATTCAACCCAACCCAGCTCATCCCTACCAAACCCCCCCAATCCAACCCAACCCAGCTCATCCCAACCAACCCAACCCAGCTCATCCCTACCAAACCCCCCCAATTCAACCCAACCCAGCTCATCCCTACCAAACCCCCCCAATTCAACCCAACCCAGCTCATCCCAACCAACCCAACCCAGCTCATCCCTACCAAACCCCCCCAATTCAACCCAACCCAGCTCATCCCAACCAACCCAACCCAGCTCATCCCTACCAAACCCCCCCAATTCAACCCAACCCAGCTCATCCCAACCAACCCAACCCAGCTCATCCCTACCAAACCCCCCCAATTCAACCCAACCCAGCTCATCCCAACCAACCCAACCCAGCTCATCCCTACCAAACCCCCCCAATCCAACCCAACCCAGCTCATCCCAATCAGCCCCCCAATCCAAGCCAAACCAGCGCATCTCAAGCCCCCCAGTCCAATGTAACGCCCCCCCAGGGAGAATACTGTGTGTGACCTGTTGATCTCCTCCTGTGTGTGTCTGATGGAGTCCACAGCGCTCTGCAGTTCAGAAAGCTCCGGGGCTTTTTTCCTCAGACGGCTGCTGGGTTTAATCTTGTGCCCTAAAACACACACACACACTTTACAACATGCCTGTGTCAGGTGTAAACATGTGTTTTATGTGTCTAAGAGTGTGTGTGTGTGTGTGTGTGTGTGTGTGTGTCGTACTCTCACTGCCAGATGAGTCCTGCCGGTCCGGTTCCGGAGAGGAGCAGCCACTCTCCGGGTTTTTGGGTTTATCATTCTGCTTGTGCTTGCGTTTTGGTCCCGTTACCTAGAGACATATGTGCACACACACACACACACACACACACACACACACAGAAAATACTTCATGTATTCCACAGTTCCACTCAGCCACCGTCACTGTAACCATAAACCTTCATATTTCAGTGATTCTAACAGAAACACAATCACAGTCATGAAGCATGCAGGCAACACACACACACACACACACACACACACACACAGTGCCAGGCCTTGGGTATAAGTTATCATAAGAATGATTCATGAATTGAATATTTCTTCACTTCTGGAATCAAAACAATTCATATTCAGACTAAACTGTAAGAGCAATTAAATAAATAGAATAATTATTGGTGATGATGTGTGTGTAAAATATACTGATATTCATAACTACACAACACCCAACCCAGCATTGTACATCACTGTGCACACACACACACACACACACACATGCGCTCAAAATAAACCCTTATTGAAATGCAATAACAGAAAAGAAGTGCAGAGCAGCAAAACAAACAAACAAACAAACAAACAACAACAAAAATAATCAAAAACAAGCCACAGTGAGGCAGAGGCCTGTGCGGTCTGGCAGCCAGGCGATTGGTCAGTTTGGTGAATGGTGATTGGTCGGTTTTGTGAATGGGCAGAGCGTAGGCGACAGCGATGGAGAGATGGAAGCAGAAAGAGGAAATGTGGGTGGGTGGGCGAGGCTGGACGTACCTGGCTCAGGTAATTGTCCCTCCGGGCGCCCTGCTGGGCACTGAGACTAACTACACTGGCTGAACGTACCATAGGAGTCCTGTGCCGGACTTTAGTCTGAATACAGCCGTCTTTCTCAAACTGGATCAGATCGTTCAGCGGGTCCCACGGACGAGTGCTGCGCGAGAGAGATGGGGAGGGGGATCAGGGACAGTGCATTACTCTGTTTCTCCAGCAGAGGTCAATTTAGATTTTTTTCTGTAATGCCACTCACTCTGAGTATCTGTAATTCCACTCACTCTCAGTATCTGTAATGCCACTCACTCTGAGTATCTGTAATTCCACTCACTCTGAGTATCTGTAATTCCACTCACTCTGAGTATCTGTAATGCCACTCACTCTGAGTATCTGTAATGCCACTCACTCTGAGTATCTAATGCCACTCACTCTGAGTATCTGTAATTCCACTCACTCTGAGTATCTGTAATTCCACTCACTCTGAGTATCTGTAATGCCACAAACTCTGAGTATCTGTAATTCCACTCACTCTGAGTATCTGTAATTCCACTCACTCTGAGTATCTGTAATGCCACTCACTCTGAGTATCTGTAATTCCACTCACTCTGAGTATCTGTAATTCCACTCACTCTGAGTATCTGTAATTCCACTCACTCTGAGTATCTGTAATGCCACTCACTCTGAGTATCTGTAATTCCACTCACTCTGAGTATCTGTAATTCCACTCACTCTGAGTATCTGTAATGCCACTCACTCTCAGTATCTGTAATTCCACTCACTCTGAGTATCTGTAATGCCACTCACTCTGAGTATCTGTAATGCCACTCACTCTGAGTATCTAATGCCACTCACTCTGAGTATCTGTAATTCCACTCACTCTGAGTATCTGTAATTCCACTCACTCTGAGTATCTGTAATGCCACTCACTCTCAGTATCTGTAATTCCACTCACTCTGAGTATCTGTAATGCCACTCACTCTCAGTATCTGTAATGCCACTCACTCTGAGTATCTGTAATGCCACTCACTCTCAGTATCTGTAATGCCACTCACTCTGAGTATCTGTAATGCCACTCACTCTCAGTATCTGTAATTCCACTCACTCTGAGTATCTGTAATGCCACTCACTCTCAGTATCTGTAATTCCACTCACTCTGAGTATCTGTAATGCCACTCACTCTCAGTATCTGTAATTCCACTCACTCTGAGTATCTGTAATGCCACTCACTCTGAGTATCTGTAATGCCACTCACTCTGAGTATCTGTAATGCCACTCACTCTCAGTATCTGTAATGCCACTCACTCTCAGTATCTGTAATTCCACTCACTCTGAGTATCTAATGCCACTCACTCTGAGTATCTGTAATGCCACTCACTCTGAGTATCTGTAATGCCACTCACTCTGAGTATCTAATGCCACCCACTCTGAGTATCTGTAATGCCACTCACTCTGAGTATCTGTAATGCCACTCACTCTCAGTATCTGTAATTCCACTCACTCTGAGTATCTAATGCCACCCACTCTGAGTATCTGTAATGCCACTCACTCTGAGTATCTGTAATGCCACTCACTCTGAGTATCTGTAATTCCACTCACTCTGAGTATCTAATGCCACTCACTCTGAGTATCTGTAATGCCACTCATTCTGAGTATCTAATGCCACTCACTCTGAGTATCTGTAATGCCACTCACTCTGAGTATCTAATGCCACCCACTCTGAGTATCTGTAATGCCACTCACTCTGAGTATCTGTAATGCCACTCACTCTCAGTATCTGTAATTCCACTCACTCTGAGTATCTAATGCCACTCACTCTGAGTATCTAATGCCACTCACTCTGAGTATCTGTAATGCCACTCACTCTGAGTATCTGTAATGCCACCCACTCTGAGTATCTGTAATTCCACTCATTCTGAGTATCTAATGCCACCCACTCTGAGTATCTGTAATTCCACTCATTCTGAGTATCTAATGCCACCCACTCTGAGTATCTGTAATTCCACTCATTCTGAGTATCTAATGCCACTCTCTCTGAGTATCTGTAATTCCACTCATTCTGAGTATCTAATGCCACCCACTCTGAGTATCTGTAATTCCACTCATTCTGAGTATCTGTAATTCCACTCACTCTGAGTATCTGTAATTCCACTCATTCTGAGTATCTAATGCCACCCACTCTGAGTATCTGTAATTCCACTCATTCTGAGTATCTAATGCCACCCACTCTGAGTATCTGTAATTCCACTCATTCTGAGTATCTAATGCCACCCACTCTGAGTATCTGTAATTCCACTCATTCTGAGTATCTAATGCCACCCACTCTGAGTATCTGTAATTCCACTCATTCTGAGTATCTGTAATGCCACTCATTCTGAGTATCTAATGCCACTCACTCTGAGTATCTGTAATTCCACTCATTCTGAGTATCTAATGCCACCCACTCTGAGTATCTGTAATTCCACTCATTCTGAGTATCTAATGCCACCCACTCTGAGTATCTGTAATTCCACTCATTCTGAGTATCTAATGCCACCCACTCTGAGTATCTGTAATGCCACCCACTCTGAGTATCTGTAATTCCACTCATTCTGAGTATCTAATGCCACCCACTCTGAGTATCTGTAATTCCACTCATTCTGAGTATCTAATGCCACCCACTCTGAGTATCTGTAATTCCACTCATTCTGAGTATCTAATGCCACTCTCTCTGAGTATCTGTAATTCCACTCATTCTGAGTATCTAATGCCACCCACTCTGAGTATCTGTAATTCCACTCATTCTGAGTATCTGTAATTCCACTCACTCTGAGTATCTGTAATTCCACTCATTCTGAGTATCTAATGCCACCCACTCTGAGTATCTGTAATTCCACTCATTCTGAGTATCTAATGCCACCCACTCTGAGTATCTGTAATTCCACTCATTCTGAGTATCTAATGCCACCCACTCTGAGTATCTGTAATTCCACTCATTCTGAGTATCTAATGCCACCCACTCTGAGTATCTGTAATTCCACTCATTCTGAGTATCTGTAATGCCACTCATTCTGAGTATCTAATGCCACTCACTCTGAGTATCTGTAATTCCACTCATTCTGAGTATCTAATGCCACCCACTCTGAGTATCTGTAATTCCACTCATTCTGAGTATCTAATGCCACCCACTCTGAGTATCTGTAATTCCACTCATTCTGAGTATCTAATGCCACCCACTCTGAGTATCTGTAATTCCACTCATTCTGAGTATCTAATGCCACCCACTCTGAGTATCTGTAATTCCACTCATTCTGAGTATCTGTAATGCCACTCATTCTGAGTATCTAATGCCACTCACTCTGAGTATCTGTAATTCCACTCATTCTGAGTATCTAATGCCACTCACTCTGAGTATCTGTAATTCCACTCATTCTGAGTATCTAATGCCACCCACTCTGAGTATCTGTAATTCCACTCACTCTGAGTATCTGTAATTCCACTCATTCTGAGTATCTAATGCCACTCACTCTGAGTATCTGTAATTCCACTCATTCTGAGTATCTAATGCCACCCACTCTGAGTATCTGTAATTCCACTCATTCTGAGTATCTAATGCCACCCACTCTGAGTATCTGTAATTCCACTCATTCTGAGTATCTGTAATGCCACTCATTCTGAGTATCTAATGCCACTCACTCTGAGTATCTGTAATGCCACTCACTCTGAGTATCTAATGCCACCCACTCTGAGTATCTGTAATGCCACTCACTCTGAGTATCTGTAATGCCACTCACTCTCAGTATCTGTAATTCCACTCACTCTGAGTATCTAATGCCACTCACTCTGAGTATCTGTAATGCCACTCACTCTGAGTATCTGTAATGCCACCCACTCTGAGTATCTGTAATTCCACTCATTCTGAGTATCTAATGCCACCCACTCTGAGTATCTGTAATTCCACTCATTCTGAGTATCTAATGCCACCCACTCTGAGTATCTGTAATTCCACTCATTCTGAGTATCTAATGCCACCCACTCTGAGTATCTGTAATTCCACTCATTCTGAGTATCTAATGCCACCCACTCTGAGTATCTGTAATTCCACTCATTCTGAGTATCTGTAATTCCACTCACTCTGAGTATCTGTAATTCCACTCATTCTGAGTATCTAATGCCACCCACTCTGAGTATCTGTAATTCCACTCATTCTGAGTATCTAATGCCACCCACTCTGAGTATCTGTAATTCCACTCATTCTGAGTATCTAATGCCACCCACTCTGAGTATCTGTAATTCCACTCATTCTGAGTATCTAATGCCACCCACTCTGAGTATCTGTAATTCCACTCATTCTGAGTATCTGTAATGCCACTCATTCTGAGTATCTAATGCCACTCACTCTGAGTATCTGTAATTCCACTCATTCTGAGTATCTAATGCCACCCACTCTGAGTATCTGTAATTCCACTCATTCTGAGTATCTAATGCCACCCACTCTGAGTATCTGTAATTCCACTCATTCTGAGTATCTAATGCCACCCACTCTGAGTATCTGTAATTCCACTCATTCTGAGTATCTAATGCCACCCACTCTGAGTATCTGTAATTCCACTCATTCTGAGTATCTGTAATGCCACTCATTCTGAGTATCTAATGCCACTCACTCTGAGTATCTGTAATTCCACTCATTCTGAGTATCTAATGCCACTCACTCTGAGTATCTGTAATTCCACTCATTCTGAGTATCTAATGCCACCCACTCTGAGTATCTGTAATTCCACTCACTCTGAGTATCTGTAATTCCACTCATTCTGAGTATCTAATGCCACTCACTCTGAGTATCTGTAATTCCACTCATTCTGAGTATCTAATGCCACCCACTCTGAGTATCTGTAATTCCACTCATTCTGAGTATCTAATGCCACCCACTCTGAGTATCTGTAATTCCACTCATTCTGAGTATCTGTAATGCCACTCATTCTGAGTATCTAATGCCACTCACTCTGAGTATCTGTAATTCCACTCATTCTGAGTATCTAATGCCACTCACTCTGAGTATCTGTAATTCCACTCATTCTGAGTATCTAATGCCACCCACTCTGAGTATCTGTAATTCCACTCACTCTGAGTATCTGTAATTCCACTCATTCTGAGTATCTAATGCCACCCACTCTGAGTATCTGTAATTCCACTCACTCTGAGTATCTGTAATTCCACTCATTCTGAGTATCTAATGCCACCCACTCTGAGTATCTGTAATTCCACTCACTCTGAGTATCTGTAATTCCACTCATTCTGAGTATCTAATGCCACTCACTCTGAGTATCTGTAATTCCACTCATTCTGAGTATCTGTAATTCCACTCATTCTGAGTATCTAATGCCACTCACTCTGAGTATCTGTAATTCCACTCATTCTGAGTATCTAATGCCACCCACTCTGAGTATCTGTAATTCCACTCACTCTGAGTATCTGTAATTCCACTCATTCTGAGTATCTAATGCCACTCACTCTGAGTATCTGTAATTCCACTCATTCTGAGTATCTAATGCCACCCACTCTGAGTATCTGTAATTCCACTCATTCTGAGTATCTAATGCCACCCACTCTGAGTATCTGTAATTCCACTCATTCTGAGTATCTGTAATGCCACTCATTCTGAGTATCTAATGCCACTCACTCTGAGTATCTGTAATTCCACTCATTCTGAGTATCTAATGCCACTCACTCTGAGTATCTGTAATTCCACTCATTCTGAGTATCTAATGCCACCCACTCTGAGTATCTGTAATTCCACTCACTCTGAGTATCTGTAATTCCACTCATTCTGAGTATCTAATGCCACCCACTCTGAGTATCTGTAATTCCACTCACTCTGAGTATCTGTAATTCCACTCATTCTGAGTATCTAATGCCACCCACTCTGAGTATCTGTAATTCCACTCACTCTGAGTATCTGTAATTCCACTCATTCTGAGTATCTATTGCCACTCACTCTGAGTATCTGTAATTCCACTCATTCTGAGTATCTAATGCCACCCACTCTGAGTATCTGTAATTCCACTCACTCTGAGTATCTGTAATTCCACTCATTCTGAGTATCTAATGCCACCCACTCTGAGTATCTGTAATTCCACTCACTCTGAGTATCTGTAATTCCACTCATTCTGAGTATCTAATGCCACCCACTCTGAGTATCTGTAATTCCACTCATTCTGAGTATCTAATGCCACCCACTCTGAGTATCTGTAATTCCACTCATTCTGAGTATCTAATGCCACCCACTCTGAGTATCTGTAATTCCACTCATTCTGAGTATCTGTAATGCCACTCATTCTGAGTATCTGTAATGCCACTCATTCTGAGTATCTAATGCCACTCACTCTGAGTATCTGTAATTCCACTCATTCTGAGTATCTAATGCCACTCACTCTGAGTATCTGTAATTCCACTCATTCTGAGTATCTAATGCCACCCACTCTGAGTATCTGTAATTCCACTCACTCTGAGTATCTGTAATTCCACTCATTCTGAGTATCTAATGCCACTCACTCTGAGTATCTGTAATTCCACTCATTCTGAGTATCTAATGCCACCCACTCTGAGTATCTGTAATTCCACTCATTCTGAGTATCTAATGCCACCCACTCTGAGTATCTGTAATTCCACTCATTCTGAGTATCTGTAATGCCACTCATTCTGAGTATCTAATGCCACTCACTCTGAGTATCTGTAATGCCACTCACTCTGAGTATCTAATGCCACCCACTCTGAGTATCTGTAATGCCACTCACTCTGAGTATCTGTAATGCCACTCACTCTCAGTATCTGTAATTCCACTCACTCTGAGTATCTAATGCCACTCACTCTGAGTATCTGTAATGCCACTCACTCTGAGTATCTGTAATGCCACCCACTCTGAGTATCTGTAATTCCACTCATTCTGAGTATCTAATGCCACCCACTCTGAGTATCTGTAATTCCACTCATTCTGAGTATCTAATGCCACCCACTCTGAGTATCTGTAATTCCACTCATTCTGAGTATCTAATGCCACTCTCTCTGAGTATCTGTAATTCCACTCATTCTGAGTATCTAATGCCACCCACTCTGAGTATCTGTAATGCCACTCACTCTGAGTATCTGTAATGCCACTCACTCTCAGTATCTGTAATGCCACTCACTCTCAGTATCTGTAATTCCACTCACTCTGAGTATCTAATGCCACTCACTCTGAGTATCTGTAATGCCACTCACTCTGAGTATCTGTAATGCCACTCACTCTGAGTATCTAATGCCACCCACTCTGAGTATCTGTAATGCCACTCACTCTGAGTATCTGTAATGCCACTCACTCTCAGTATCTGTAATTCCACTCACTCTGAGTATCTAATGCCACCCACTCTGAGTATCTGTAATGCCACTCACTCTGAGTATCTGTAATGCCACTCACTCTGAGTATCTGTAATTCCACTCACTCTGAGTATCTAATGCCACTCACTCTGAGTATCTGTAATGCCACTCATTCTGAGTATCTAATGCCACTCACTCTGAGTATCTGTAATGCCACTCACTCTGAGTATCTAATGCCACCCACTCTGAGTATCTGTAATGCCACTCACTCTGAGTATCTGTAATGCCACTCACTCTCAGTATCTGTAATTCCACTCACTCTGAGTATCTAATGCCACTCACTCTGAGTATCTAATGCCACTCACTCTGAGTATCTGTAATGCCACTCACTCTGAGTATCTGTAATGCCACCCACTCTGAGTATCTGTAATTCCACTCATTCTGAGTATCTAATGCCACCCACTCTGAGTATCTGTAATTCCACTCATTCTGAGTATCTAATGCCACCCACTCTGAGTATCTGTAATTCCACTCATTCTGAGTATCTAATGCCACTCTCTCTGAGTATCTGTAATTCCACTCATTCTGAGTATCTAATGCCACCCACTCTGAGTATCTGTAATTCCACTCATTCTGAGTATCTGTAATTCCACTCACTCTGAGTATCTGTAATTCCACTCATTCTGAGTATCTAATGCCACCCACTCTGAGTATCTGTAATTCCACTCATTCTGAGTATCTAATGCCACCCACTCTGAGTATCTGTAATTCCACTCATTCTGAGTATCTAATGCCACCCACTCTGAGTATCTGTAATTCCACTCATTCTGAGTATCTAATGCCACCCACTCTGAGTATCTGTAATTCCACTCATTCTGAGTATCTGTAATGCCACTCATTCTGAGTATCTAATGCCACTCACTCTGAGTATCTGTAATTCCACTCATTCTGAGTATCTAATGCCACCCACTCTGAGTATCTGTAATTCCACTCATTCTGAGTATCTAATGCCACCCACTCTGAGTATCTGTAATTCCACTCATTCTGAGTATCTAATGCCACCCACTCTGAGTATCTGTAATTCCACTCATTCTGAGTATCTAATGCCACCCACTCTGAGTATCTGTAATTCCACTCATTCTGAGTATCTGTAATGCCACTCATTCTGAGTATCTAATGCCACTCACTCTGAGTATCTGTAATTCCACTCATTCTGAGTATCTAATGCCACTCACTCTGAGTATCTGTAATTCCACTCATTCTGAGTATCTAATGCCACCCACTCTGAGTATCTGTAATTCCACTCACTCTGAGTATCTGTAATTCCACTCATTCTGAGTATCTAATGCCACTCACTCTGAGTATCTGTAATTCCACTCATTCTGAGTATCTAATGCCACCCACTCTGAGTATCTGTAATTCCACTCATTCTGAGTATCTAATGCCACCCACTCTGAGTATCTGTAATTCCACTCATTCTGAGTATCTGTAATGCCACTCATTCTGAGTATCTAATGCCACTCACTCTGAGTATCTGTAATGCCACTCACTCTGAGTATCTAATGCCACCCACTCTGAGTATCTGTAATGCCACTCACTCTGAGTATCTGTAATGCCACTCACTCTCAGTATCTGTAATGCCACTCACTCTGAGTATCTAATGCCACTCACTCTGAGTATCTGTAATGCCACTCACTCTGAGTATCTGTAATGCCACCACTTGAGTATCTGTAATTCACTCATTCTGAGTATCTAATGCCACCCACTCTGAGTATCTGTAATTCCACTCATTCTGAGTATCTAATGCCACCCACTCTGAGTATCTGTAATTCCACTCATTCTGAGTATCTAATGCCACTCTCTCTGAGTATCTGTAATTCCACTCATTCTGAGTATCTAATGCCACCCACTCTGAGTATCTGTAATTCCACTCATTCTGAGTATCTGTAATTCACTCACTCTGAGTATCTGTAATTCCACTCATTCTGAGTATCTAATGCCACCCACTCTGAGTATCTGTAATTCCACTCATTCTGAGGTATCTAATGCCACCCACTCTGAGTATCTGTAATTCCACTCATTCTGAGTATCTAATGCCACCCACTCTGAGTATCTGTAATTCCACTCATTCTGAGTATCTGTAATGCCACTCATTCTGAGTATCTAATGCCACTCACTCTGAGTATCTGTAATTCACTCATTCTGAGTATCTAATGCCACCCACTCTGAGTATCTGTAATTCCACTCATTCTGAGTATCTAATGCCACCCACTCTGAGTATCTGTAATTCACTCATTCTGAGTATCTAATGCCACCACTCTGAGTATCTGTAATTCCACTCATTCTGAGTATCTAATGCCACCCACTCTGAGTATCTGTAATTCCACTCATTCTGAGTATCTGGTAATGCCACTCATTCTGAGTATCTAATGCCACCTCACTCTGAGTATCTGTAATTCCACTCATTCTGAGTATCTAATGCCACTCACTCTGAGTATCTGTAATTCCACTCATTCTGAGTATCTAATGCCACCCACTCTGAGTATCTGTAATTCCACTCACTCTGAGTATCTGTAATTCCACTCATTCTGAGTATCTAATTCCACTCACTCTGAGTATCTGTAATTCCACTCATTCTGAGTATCTAATGCCACTCACTCTGAGTATCTGTAATTCCACTCATTCTGAGTATCTAATGCCACCCACTCTGAGTATCTGTAATTCCACTCATTCTGAGTATCTAATGCCACCCACTCTGAGTATCTGTAATTCCACTCATTCTGAGTATCTAATGCCACCCACTCTGAGTATCGGTAATTCCACTCATTCTGAGTATCTGTAATGCCACTCATTCTGAGTATCTGTAATGCCACTCATTCTGAGTATCTAATGCCACTCACTCTGAGTATCTGTAATTCCACTCATTCTGAGTATCTAATGCCACTCACTCTGAGTATCTGTAATTCCACTCATTCTGAGTATCTAATGCCACCCACTCTGAGTATCTGTAATTCCACTCACTCTGAGTATCTGTAATTCCACTCATTCTGAGTATCTAATGCCACTCACTCTGAGTATCTGTAATTCCACTCATTCTGAGTATCTAATGCCACCCACTCTGAGTATCTGTAATTTCACTCATTCTGAGTATCTAATGCCACCCACTCTGAGTATCTGTAATTCCACTCATTCTGAGTATCTGTAATGCCACTCATTCTGAGTATCTAATGCCACTCACTCTGAGTATCTGTAATGCCACTCACTCTGAGTATCTAATGCCACCCACTCTGAGTATCTGTAATGCCACTCACTCTGAGTATCTGTAATGCCACTCACTCTCAGTATCTGTAATTCCACTCACTCTGAGTATCTAATGCCACTCACTCTGAGTATCTGTAATGCCACTCACTCTGAGTATCTGTAATGCCACCCACTCTGAGTATCTGTAATTCCACTCATTCTGAGTATCTAATGCCACCCACTCTGAGTATCTGTAATTCCACTCATTCTGAGTATCTAATGCCACCCACTCTGAGTATCTGTAATTCCACTCATTCTGAGTATCTAATGCCACTCTCTCCGAGTATCTGTAATTCCACTCATTCTGAGTATCTAATGCCACCCACTCTGAGTATCTGTAATTCCACTCATTCTGAGTATCTGTAATTCCACTCACTCTGAGTATCTGTAATTCCACTCATTCTGAGTATCTAATGCCACCCACTCTGAGTATCTGTAATTCCACTCATTCTGAGTATCTAATGCCACCCACTCTGAGTATCTGTAATTCCACTCATTCTGAGTATCTAATGCCACCCACTCTGAGTATCTGTAATTCCACTCATTCTGAGTATCTAATGCCACCCACTCTGAGTATCTGTAATTCCACTCATTCTGAGTATCTGTAATGCCACTCATTCTGAGTATCTAATGCCACTCACTCTGAGTATCTGTAATTCCACTCATTCTGAGTATCTAATGCCACTCACTCTGAGTATCTGTAATTCCACTCATTCTGAGTATCTAATGCCACCCACTCTGAGTATCTGTAATTCCACTCACTCTGAGTATCTGTAATTCCACTCATTCTGAGTATCTAATGCCACTCACTCTGAGTATCTGTAATTCCACTCATTCTGAGTATCTAATGCCACCCACTCTGAGTATCTGTAATTCCACTCATTCTGAGTATCTAATGCCACCCACTCTGAGTATCTGTAATTCCACTCATTCTGAGTATCTGTAATGCCACTCATTCTGAGTATCTAATGCCACTCACTCTGAGTATCTGTAATTCCACTCATTCTGAGTATCTAATGCCACTCACTCTGAGTATCTGTAATTCCACTCATTCTGAGTATCTAATGCCACCCACTCTGAGTATCTGTAATTCCACTCACTCTGAGTATCTGTAATTCCACTCATTCTGAGTATCTAATGCCACCCACTCTGAGTATCTGTAATTCCACTCACTCTGAGTATCTGTAATTCCACTCATTCTGAGTATCTAATGCCACCCACTCTGAGTATCTGTAATTCCACTCACTCTGAGTATCTGTAATTCCACTCATTCTGAGTATCTAATGCCACTCACTCTGAGTATCTGTAATTCCACTCATTCTGAGTATCTGTAATTCCACTCATTCTGAGTATCTAATGCCACTCACTCTGAGTATCTGTAATTCCACTCATTCTGAGTATCTAATGCCACCCACTCTGAGTATCTGTAATTCCACTCACTCTGAGTATCTGTAATTCCACTCATTCTGAGTATCTAATGCCACTCACTCTGAGTATCTGTAATTCCACTCATTCTGAGTATCTAATGCCACCCACTCTGAGTATCTGTAATTCCACTCATTCTGAGTATCTAATGCCACCCACTCTGAGTATCTGTAATTCCACTCATTCTGAGTATCTGTAATGCCACTCATTCTGAGTATCTAATGCCACTCACTCTGAGTATCTGTAATTCCACTCATTCTGAGTATCTAATGCCACTCACTCTGAGTATCTGTAATTCCACTCATTCTGAGTATCTAATGCCACCCACTCTGAGTATCTGTAATTCCACTCACTCTGAGTATCTGTAATTCCACTCATTCTGAGTATCTAATGCCACCCACTCTGAGTATCTGTAATTCCACTCACTCTGAGTATCTGTAATTCCACTCATTCTGAGTATCTAATGCCACCCACTCTGAGTATCTGTAATTCCACTCACTCTGAGTATCTGTAATTCCACTCATTCTGAGTATCTAATGCCACTCACTCTGAGTATCTGTAATTCCACTCATTCTGAGTATCTAATGCCACCCACTCTGAGTATCTGTAATTCCACTCACTCTGAGTATCTGTAATTCCACTCATTCTGAGTATCTAATGCCACCCACTCTGAGTATCTGTAATTCCACTCACTCTGAGTATCTGTAATTCCACTCATTCTGAGTATCTAATGCCACCCACTCTGAGTATCTGTAATTCCACTCATTCTGAGTATCTAATGCCACCCACTCTGAGTATCTGTAATTCCACTCATTCTGAGTATCTAATGCCACCCACTCTGAGTATCTGTAATTCCACTCATTCTGAGTATCTGTAATGCCACTCATTCTGAGTATCTGTAATGCCACTCATTCTGAGTATCTAATGCCACTCACTCTGAGTATCTGTAATTCCACTCATTCTGAGTATCTAATGCCACTCACTCTGAGTATCTGTAATTCCACTCATTCTGAGTATCTAATGCCACCCACTCTGAGTATCTGTAATTCCACTCACTCTGAGTATCTGTAATTCCACTCATTCTGAGTATCTAATGCCACTCACTCTGAGTATCTGTAATTCCACTCATTCTGAGTATCTAATGCCACCCACTCTGAGTATCTGTAATTCCACTCATTCTGAGTATCTAATGCCACCCACTCTGAGTATCTGTAATTCCACTCATTCTGAGTATCTGTAATGCCACTCATTCTGAGTATCTAATGCACTCACTCTGAGTATCTGTAATGCCACTCACTCTGAGTATCTAATGCCACCCACTCTGAGTATCTAATGCCACTCACTCTGAGTATCTGTAATGCCACTCACTCTGAGTATCTAATGCCACCCACTCTGAGTATCTGTAATGCCACTCACTCTGAGTATCTGTAATGCCACTCACTCTCAGTATCTGTAATTCCACTCACTCTGAGTATCTAATGCCACTCACTCTGAGTATCTGTAATGCCACTCACTCTGAGTATCTGTAATGCCACCCACTCTGAGTATCTGTAATTCCACTCATTCTGAGTATCTAATGCCACCCACTCTGAGTATCTGTAATTCCACTCATTCTGAGTATCTAATGCCACCCACTCTGAGTATCTGTAATTCCACTCATTCTGAGTATCTAATGCCACTCTCTCTGAGTATCTGTAATTCCACTCATTCTGAGTATCTAATGCCACCCACTCTGAGTATCTGTAATTCCACTCATTCTGAGTATCTGTAATTCCACTCACTCTGAGTATCTGTAATTCCACTCATTCTGAGTATCTAATGCCACCCACTCTGAGTATCTGTAATTCCACTCATTCTGAGTATCTAATGCCACCCACTCTGAGTATCTGTAATTCCACTCATTCTGAGTATCTAATGCCACCCACTCTGAGTATCTGTAATTCCACTCATTCTGAGTATCTAATGCCACCCACTCTGAGTATCTGTAATTCCACTCATTCTGAGTATCTGTAATGCCACTCATTCTGAGTATCTAATGCCACTCACTCTGAGTATCTGTAATTCCACTCATTCTGAGTATCTAATGCCACCCACTCTGAGTATCTGTAATTCCACTCATTCTGAGTATCTAATGCCACCCACTCTGAGTATCTGTAATTCCACTCATTCTGAGTATCTAATGCCACCCACTCTGAGTATCTGTAATTCCACTCATTCTGAGTATCTAATGCCACCCACTCTGAGTATCTGTAATTCCACTCATTCTGAGTATCTAATGCCACCCACTCTGAGTATCTGTAATTCCACTCACTCTGAGTATCTGTAATTCCACTCATTCTGAGTATCTAATGCCACTCACTCTGAGTATCTGTAATGCCACTCTCCGGTGCCGGGGTCTTGCTCGAACAGTGCTGGACTCCACTCCTCACACTTAGCCTTTCTCTCTCTGGCGGATTTCCTCTGAGCCTCCTCCAGAATGAACTTCTCGTTGGTGGCCTCAGTCTGGTCCTTGTTGTTTATGGCTCTGGTCACATGCTGCCACAGTCTGCAGAGAGGCAGAACAACAGAGCTCAAATATGAAGAATTAACTCAACGTCCCAGCAGTAGCACGCCTGCCTCTGTGTGGAGAACACCGTCAGTCAGAACACAGCAGACTGAGCACTGAGATACAAGAGGCAATGAGCTTCTGAAATGAAGAGATGCTGGAGCACTGAGATGCTGGGGTACTGAGATGATGGGGTACTGAGATGCTGGAGTACTAAGAAGCTGGAGTACTGAGATGCTGGGGTACTGAGAAGCTGGAGTACTGAGAAGCTGGAGTACTGAGATGCTGGAGTACTGAGATGCTGGGGTACTGAGAAGCTGGAGTACTGAGATGCTGGAGTACTGAGATGCTGGGGTACTGAGAAGCTGGAGTACTGAGATGCTGGGGTACTGAGAAGCTGGGGTACTGAGATGCTGGAGTACTGAGATGCTGGAGTACTGAGATGCTGGAGTACTAAGAAGCTGGGGTACTGAGATGCTGGAGTACTGAGATGCTGGAGTACTGAGATGCTGGAGTACTGAGAAGCTGGGGTACTGCGAAGCTGGGGTACTGAGAAGCTGGGGTACTGAGATGCTGGAGTACTGAGATGCTGGAGTACTGAGAAGCTGGGGTACTGAGATGCTGGAGTACTGAGATGCTGGAGTACTGAGAAGCTGGGGTACTGAGATGCTGGTTTACCGAAATGCTGGAGTACTAAGAAGCTGGGGTACTGAGATGCTGGAGTACTGAGATGCTGGGGTACTGAGATGCTGGGGTACTAAGATGCTGGGGTACTGCGAAGCTGGGGTACTAAGATGCTGGAGTACTGAGATGCTGGAGTACTGAGAAGCTGGGGTACTGAGATGCTGGAGTACTGAGATGCTGGGGTACTGAGAAGCTGGGGTACTGAGATGCTGGAGTACTGAGATGCTGGGGTACTGAGAAGCTGGGGTACTGAGAAGCTGGAGTACTAAGATGCTGGAATACTGAGATGCTGGGGTACTGAGAAGCTGGGGTACTGAGAAGCTGGAGTACTGAGAAGCTGGGGTACTGAGATGCTGGGGTACTGAGAAGCTGGGGTACTGAGAAGCTGGAGTACTAAGATGCTGGAATACTGAGATGCTGGGGTACTGAGAAGCTGGGGTACTGAGAAGCTGGAGTACTGAGAAGCTGGGGTACTGAGAAGCTGGGGTACTGAGATGCTGGGGTACTGAGAAGCTGGGGTACTGAGATGCTGGGGTACTGAGAAGCTGGGGTACTGAGAAGCTGGAGTACTAAGATGCTGGAATACTGAGATGCTGGAGTAGTAAGAAGCTGGGGTACTGAGAAGCTGGGGTACTGAGAAGCTGGGGTACTGAGAAGCTGGGGTACTGAGAAGCTGGGGTACTGAGAAGCTGGGGTACTGAGAAGCTGGAGTACTAAGATGCTGGAATACTGAGATGCTGGAGTACTAAGATGCTGGGGTACTGGTCGTTATGGCGACTGATTACTACAGCCACAGTTAATATTAGCTCAGTTCTGATCACAAAACTCAACCATCTTGTTGAAGCCCAGAGCCTGGTCCAGAAACACAGCTGGTCAAACAACTCTGCTCATCATCAGTTGGGTTAATATGGACAGAAGTGTGGAGCTGTTTGATTGAACCTGTCTGTGTGTGTATGTGTGAGAGAGAGAGAGAGAGAGAGAGAGTACCTCTCAGACTCAAACTCGCCCTGCTCCTCAGGTGGGACGGTGCAGCGGATGAGGCGGCTCTGACGCAGTTCCGGCGTTGGGTCCCAAAAGGTCTCAATTTCACCAGTTTTCTTATCGTTTATAAAGATCTCACAGTCCTGTGAAGTAAACACACACACACACACACACACACACACACTGTTGTACGATTTTCTATTTCATCTGAACAGACAGTCGTACAAGTTACAGTGCGTTCCATCTGGTACCATATAGCGCCCCACTAAGGCAGCTAATACAGTCTGTAATGTGTTAATTAAGCAGTAAAGTGTAAACGTTAGCATGGTCAGTGTGTTTCCACACACACATACAAAGTTACCATAGCAACACTCCTAAACCACTACACTACAAAATCCCACAATACCATGCAAATCCAACGGCTCACAGCTTAAAGGTGTCCAGGTGGCGCTGCGCTTGTGAAATTACTGTATTTACCCTTATAGCGCGTACCACATGTTCTCCGTATAACAATGTGTAGCATATCCAGTATGTATTATATTGTGTAGTACATCCAGTATGTATTATATTGTGTAGTACATCCAGTATGTATTATATTGTGTAGTATATCCAGTATGTATCAGAATGTGTAGTACATCCAGTATGTATCAGAATGTGTAGTACATCCAGTATGTATTATATTGTGTAGTACATCCAGTATGTATTATATTGTGTAGTATATCCAGTATGTATCAGAATGTGTAGTATATCCAGTATGTATTATATTGTGTAGTACATCCAGTATGTATTATATTGTGTAGTACATCCAGTATGTATTATATTGTGTAGTATATCCAATATGTATCAGAATGTGTAGTATATCCAGTATGTATTATATTGTGTAGTACATCCAGTATGTATTATATTGTGTAGTACATCCAGTATGTATCAGAATGTGTAGTATATCCAGTATGTATTGTGTAGTATATCCAGTATGTATTATATTGTGTAGTATATCCAATATGTATTATATTGTGTAGTACATCCAGTATGTATCAGAATGTGTAGTATATCCAGTATGTATTATATTGTGTAGTATATCCAATATGTATTATATTGTGTAGTACATCCAGTATGTATAATATTGTGTAGTACATCCAGTATGTATTATATTGTGTAGTACATCCAGTATGTATTATATTGTGTAGTACATCCAGTATGTATCAGAATGTGTAGTATATCCAGTATGTATTGTGTAGTATATCCAGTATGTATTATATTGTGTAGTATATCCAATATGTATTATATTGTGTAGTACATCCAGTATGTATCAGAATGTGTAGTATATCCAGTATGTATTATATTGTGTAGTATATCCAATATGTATTATATTGTGTAGTACATCCAGTATGTATCAGAATGTGTAGTACATCCAGTATGTATCAGAATGTGTAGTATATCCAGTATGTATTAAATTGTGTAGTACATCCAGTATGTATAATATTGTGTAGTATATCCAGTATGTATTAGAATGTGTAGTACATCCAGTATGTATTATATTGTGTAGTATATCCAGTATGTATTAAATTGTGTAGTATATCCAGTATGTATTATATTGTGTAGTATATCCAGTATGTATTATATTGTGTAGTATATCCAGTATGTATTATATTGTGTAGTACATCCAGTATGTATCAGAATGTGTAGTACATCCAGTATGTATTAGAATGTGTAGTATATCCAGTATGTATTATATTGTGTAGTACATCCAGTATGTATAATATTGTGTAGTACATCCAGTATGTATTATATTGTGTAATACGTCCAGTATGTATTAGAATGTGTAGTATATCCAGTATGTATTATATTGTGTAGTACATCCAGTATGTATTATATTGTGTAGTATATCCAGTATGTATTAGAATGTGTAGTATATCCAGTATGTATTATATTGTGTAGTACATCCAGTATGTATTATATTGTGTAGTATATCCAGTATGTATTAGAATGTGTAGTATATCCAGTATGTATTATATTGTGTAGTATATCCAGTATGTATTATATTGTGTAGTATATCCAGTATGTATTAAATTGTGTAGTATATCCAGTATGTATCAGAATGTGTAGTACATCCAGTATGTATAATATTGTGTAGTACATCCTGTATTTATTATATTGTGTAGTACATCCAGTATGTATTAGAATGTGTAGTATATCCAGTATGTATTAGAATGTGTAGTATATCCAGTATGTATTATATTGTGTAGTATATCCAGTATGTATTAGAATGTGTAGTATATCCAGTATGTATTATATTGTGTAGTATATCCAGTATGTACTATAATGTGCAGTATGTGTATATATATATATATCCTCAGCTCTGGATGTAAAGTACTGAACTCTGTATTATGAAGAACTCTTCAGAACAACTGCGCTCTATTTCTGGACTCTGTCTGACATCAGTTACGGACAGATCTTACTGACACACACACACACACACACACACACACACACACACACACACACACACTTACCCAGTGTCCCTCCAGCGTAGCCAGCACTTCTTTCCCCAGTTTAATCTTCCCACTGATCTGATTAACACTGTCACTGCTGCCCAGAAACGGCTGAGAGAGAAACAGAGAGAGAGAGAGAGTTAGAGAGAGAGAGAGAGATAGAGAGAGAGAGTCCTGCAGTAGAGTTGTTCAGACAGAACAGGGTGTGTGTTTTATGTACACCGTGTTTCAGAGTAAAGGAGTAAAGATTATGTCATCCGGGGATGGCAGACCCCATCCGTCAGTGACTGGGGGTCCAACAGAGCCCCCCCCCCATCATCAGCCAGCCTAACATTTCCACACACCTTCAGTTTAAACTCCAGCTGGGCGCTGTATCCTGTTTTCTCACAGGTGATGGACACCTGGCCTGCCAGCTCCAGAGTCATCGTCCCGTACAGAATACCTGCACACACACACACACACACACACACACACACACACACACGCGCACACACACACAGCAGAACAGTAGAAAAAAACAATTATTATTACTATGTAAGTAATTGGGGTGTTTGGGGGCGTGTCCTCCAGACTGTTTGATTGTATATGAGGTCAGTTTGGGGTGGGCTGTTTGAGCTGGCTGAGAGACAGACAGGTAGACAGCCAAAACTGCGGTTTATAATGCTGTACTAATGCTGTAGTAACACTGTAGTAACGCTGTACTAGAACTGTACGAACGCTGTATTAACACTGTAGTAACGTTGTAGTAACACTGTAGTAACACTGTAGTAACACTGTACTAGAACTGTACGAACGCTGTAGTAACACTGTAGTAACGCTGTACGAACGCTGTAGTAACACTGTAGTAACGCTGTACAAACGCTGTAGTAACGCTGTACGAATGCTGTAGTACCTCTGTACTACCGCTGTACGAATGCTGTAGTAACACTGTACTACCGCTGTACGAATGCTGTAGTAACACTGTACTAGAACGGTACGAACGCTGTAGTAACACTGTAGTAACACTGTACTAGAACTGTAGTAACGCTGTAGTAACACTGTACTAATGCTGTACTAACGCTGTACGAATGCTGTAGTAACACTGTAGTAACGCTGTACTAACGCTGTAGTAACACTGTAGTAATGCTGTAGTAACACTGTAGTAACGCTGTACTAACGCTGTACGAATGCTGTAGTAACACTGTACTAGAACGGTACGAACGCTGTAGTAACACTGTAGTAACACTGTACTAGAACTGTAGTAACGCTGTAGTAACACTGTACTAATGCTGTACTAACGCTGTACGAATGCTGTAGTAACACTGTAGTAACGCTGTACTAACGCTATAGTAACACTGTAGTAATGCTGTAGTAACACTGTAGTAACGCTGTACTAATGCTGTACGAATGCTGTAGTAACACTGTACTACCGCTGTACGAATGCTGTAGTAACACTGTACTAGAACGGTACGAACGCTGTAGTAACACTGTAGTAACACTGTACTAGAACTGTAGTAACGCTGTAGTAACGCTGTAGTAACGCTGTACTAACACTGTAGTAACGCTGTACTAACACTGTAGTAACGCTGTACTAACGCTGTAGTAACGCTGTGCAAACACTGTATTGGTGCTGTACTAGCTCGGTACTAACGCTGCTGCCTGTGTGTTTAATATGAAACGTTAGAGTTGACGAGGTGGTGGTGGTGATTCTCCTGCTTCAGAGGTCAGCAGCTCAAATGAGAGGTGTGCCTGTGTAACACCAGCAGATACATGCTGTAAGTGTGTGTGTGTGTGTGTGTGTGTGTGTGATTGCTGACCCTTGCAGTGGGCATACGGCATGTTCATGATGTAATCCTCTCCTCTGTTCAGGAAGGTCAGTCTGGCTTCACCGTCCAGAATCGCAGACAGAGAGTTTCCTACAGGACAGACAAGATCATCAGAGCCAATGTGAGTGTGTGAGTGTATGTTCTTATGTGTGTGTGTGTGAGTTAGTGTGAGTTAGTGTGTGAGTGTATGTTCTTATGTGTGTGTGTGTGAGTTAGTGTGTGAGTGTATGTTCTTATGTGTGTGTGTGTGTATGTTTGTGTGAGTTAGTGTGTGAGTGTATGTTCTTATGTGTGTGTGTGTGTATGTTTGTGTGAGTTAGTGTGTGAGTGTATGTTCTTATGTGTGTGTGTATGTTTGTGTGAGTTAGTGTGTGAGTGTATGTTCTTATGTGTGTGTGTGTGTATGTTTGTGTGAGTTAGTGTGTGAGTGTATGTTCTTATGTGTGTGTGTGTGTGAGTTAGTGTGTGAGTGTATGTTCTTATGTGTGTGTGTGTGAGTTAGTGTGTGAGTGTATGTTCTTATGTGTGTGTGTGTGAGTTAGTGTGTGAGTGTATGTTCTTATGTGTGTGTGTGTGTGTGTGAGTTAGTGTGTGTGTATGTTCTTATGTGTGTGTGTGTGAGTTAGTGTGTGAGTGTATGTTCTTATGTGTGTGTGTGTGTGTGTGTGTGTGTATGTTTGTGTGAGTTAGTGTGTGAGTGTATGTTCTTATGTGTGTGTGTGTGTGTATGTTTGTGTGAGTTAGTGTGTGAGTGTATGTTCTTATGTGTGTGTGTGTGTGTGTGAGTTAGTGTGTGAGTGTATGTTCTTATGTGTGTGTGTGTGAGTTAGTGTGTGAGTGTATGTTCTTATGTGTGTGTGTGTGTGTGTGTGTGTGTGTATGTTTGTGTGAGTTATTGTGTGAGTGTATGTTCTTATGTGTGTGTGTGTGTATGTTTGTGTGAGTTAGTGTGTGAGTGTATGTTCTTATGTGTGTGAGTTAGTGTGTGAGTGTATGTTCTTATGTGTGTGTGTGTGTGTTTGTGTGTGAGTGTATGTTCTTATGTGTGTGTGTGTGAGTTAGTGTGTGAGTGTATGTTCTTATGTGTGTGTGTGTGAGTTAGTGTGTGAGTGTATGTTCTTATGTGTGTGTGTGTGTGTGTGTGTGTGTATGTTTGTGTGAGTTAGTGTGTGAGTGTATGTTCTTATGTGTGTGTGTGTGTGTGAGTTAGTGTGTGAGTGTATGTTCTTATGTGTGTGTGTGTGAGTTAGTGTGTGAGTGTATGTTCTTATGTGTGTGTGTGTGTGTGTGTGAGTTAGTGTGTGAGTGTATGTTCTTATGTGTGTGTGTGTGTTTGTGTGAGTTAGTGTGTGAGTGTATGTTCTTATGTGTGTGTGTGTGTGTTTGTGTGAGTTAGTGTGTGAGTGTATGTTCTTATGTGTGTGTGTGTGTGAGTTAGTGTGTGAGTGTATGTTCTTATGTGTGTGTGTGTGTATGTTTGTGTGAGTTAGTGTGTGAGTGTATGTTCTTATGTGTGTGTGTATGTTTGTGTGAGTTAGTGTGTGAGTGTATGTTCTTATGTGTGTGTGTATGTTTGTGAGTTAGTGTGTGAGTGTATGTTCTTATGTGTGTGTGTGTGTGTGTATGTTTGTGTGAGTTAGTGTGTGAGTGTATGTTCTTATGTGTGTGTGTATGTTTGTGTGAGTTAGTGTGTGAGTGTATGTTCTTATGTGTGTGTGTGTGTGTGTATGTTTGTGTGAGTTAGTGTGTGAGTGTATGTTCTTATGTGTGTGTGTGTGTTTGTGTGAGTTAGTGTGTGAGTGTATGTTCTTATGTGTGTGTGTGTGTATGTTTGTGTGAGAGAGTGTGTGAGTGTATGTTCTTATGTGTGTGTGTGTGTATGTTTGTGTGAGTGAGTGTGTGAGTGTATGTTCGTATGTGTGTGTGTGTGTATGTTTGTGTGAGAGAGTGTGTGAGTGTATGTTCGTATGTGTGTGTGTGTGTGTGTGTGTGTGTGTTTCGTACCATAGAACTTTGACTTGGCCAAAATGCTGCCGCTCAGACAGAATCCATCTTTTCTGTTACTGACATAGAAGGCGGAGACGGGGGGATGATGGGAAACCTGTAGCCCAAAGAATGTTAAATACATAATAATAAAATCTTAAATCATAGAACCATGTTTAACTGTGCTTAACTGTGTTTAGCTCTGTTTAACTGTGTTTAGCTCTGGTTAACTGTGTTTAGCTCTGGTTAACTGTGTGTAGCTCTGGTTAACTGTGTGTAGCTCTGGTTAACTGTGTGTAGCTCTGGTTAACTGTGTGTAGCTCTGGTTAACTGTGTGTAGCTCTGGTTAACTGTGTTTAGCTCTGGTTAACTGTGTGTAGCTCTGGTTAACTGTGTGTAGCTCTGGTTAACTGTGTTTAGCTCTGTTTAACTGTGTTTAGCTCTGGTTAACTGTGTTTAGCTCTGTTTAACTGTGTGTAGCTCTGGTTAACTGTGTTTAGCTCTGGTTAACTGTGTTTAGCTCTGTTTAACTGTGTGTAGCTCTGTTTAACTGTGTTTAGCTCTGTTTAACTGTGTGTAGCTCTGTTTAACTGTGTTTAGCTCTGGTTAACTGTGTTTAGCTCTGTTTAACTGTGTGTAGCTCTGGTTAACTGTGTTTAGCTCTGGTTAACTGTGTGTAGCTCTGGTTAACTGTGTGTAGCTCTGGTTAACTGTGTGTAGCTCTGTTTAACTGTGTTTAGCTCTGTTTAACTGTGTGTAGCTCTGGTTAACTGTGTTTAGCTCTGGTTAACTGTGTTTAGCTCTGTTTAACTGTGTGTAGCTCTGGTTAACTGTTTATTTCTGTTTAACTGTGTTTAGCTCTGTTTAACTGTGTGTAGCTCTGGTTAACTGTGTGTAGCTCTGGTTAACTGTTTATTTCTGTTTAACTGTGTTTAGCTCTGGTTAACTGTGTTTAGCTCTGTTTAACTGTGTGTAGCTCTGGTTAACTGTTTATTTCTGTTTAACTGTGTTTATTTCTGTTTAACTGTTTATTTCTGTTTAACTGTGTTTATTTCTGTTTAACTGTGTTTAATTCTGTTTAACTGTGTTTAGCTCTGGTTAACTGTGCTTAACTGTGTTTATTTCTGTTTAACTGTTTATTTCTGTTTAACTGTGTTTATTTCTGTTTAACTGTGTTTAATTCTGTTTAACTGTGTTTAGCTCTGGTTAACTGTGCTTAACTGTGTTTATTTCTGTTTAACTGTGTTTATTTCTGTTTAACTGTTTATTTCTGTTTAACTGTGTTTATTTCTGTTTAACTGTGTTTATTTCTGTTTAACTGTTTATTTCTGTTTAACTGTGTTTATTTCTGTTTAACTGTGTTTAGCTCTGTTTAACTGTTTATTTCTGTTTAACTGTGTTTATTTCTGTTTAACTGTGTTTAGCTCTGGTTAACTGTGTTTAGCTCTGGTTAACTGTGCTTAACTGTGTTTATTTCTGTTTAACTGTGTTTAGCTCTGTTTAACTGTGTTTATTTCTGTTTAACTGTGTTTAGCTCTGTTTAACTGTGTTTAGCTCTGGTTAACTGTGCTTAACTGTGTTTAGTTCTGTTTAACTGTGTTTAGCTCTGTCTAACTGTGTTTATTTCTGTTTAACTGTGTTTAGCTCTGTTTAACTGTGTTTAGCTCTGGTTAACTGTGCTTAACTGTGTGTAGCTCTGGTTAACTGTGTTTAACTGTACTTAACTGTGTTTAACTGTGCTTAACTGTGTGTAGCTCTGGTTAACTATGCTTAACTGTGTTTAGTTCTGTTTAACTGTGTTTAGCTCTGGTTAACTGTGCTTAACTGTGTTTAGTTCTGTTTAACTGTGTTTAGTTCTGTTTAACTGTGTTTAGCTCTGGTTAACCGTGCTTAACTGTGTTTATTTCTGTTTAACTGTGTTTAGGTCTGGTTAACTGTGTTGAACTGTGCTTAACTGTGTTTAGCTCTGGTTAACTGTACTTAACTGTGTGTAGCTCTGGTTAACTGTGCTTAACTGTGTGTAGCTCTGGTTAACTGTGTTTAGTTCTGTTTAACTGTGTTTAGTTCTGTTTAACTGTGTTTAGCTCTGGTTAACTGTGTTTAGCTCTGGTTAACTGTGTTTAACTGTGCTTAACTGTGTTTAGCTCTGGTTAACTGTACTTAACTGTGTGTAGCTCTGGTTAACTGTGCTTAACTGTGTGTAGCTCTGGTTAACTGTGTTTAGTTCTGTTTAACTGTGTTTAGCTCTGGTTAACTGTGCTTAACTGTGTTTATTTCTGTTTAACTGTGTTTAGCTCTGGTTAACTGTGCTTAACTGTGTGTAGCTCTGGTTAACTGTGTTTAACTGTGCTTAACTGTGTTTAGCTCTGGTTAACTGTACTTAACTGTGTGTAGCTCTGGTTAACTGTGCTTAACTGTGTGTAGCTCTGGTTAACTGTGTTTAGTTCTGTTTAACTGTGTTTAGCTCTGGTTAACTGTGCTTAACTGTGTTTATTTCTGTTTAACTGTGTTTAGGTCTGGTTAACTGTTTATTTCTGTTTAACTGTGTTTAGGTCTAGTTAACTGTGTTTATTTCTGTTTTACTGTGTTTAGCTCTGGTTAACTTTGCTTAACTGTGTTTATTTCTGTTTAACTGTGTTTAGGTCTGTTTAACTGTGTTTAGCTCTGGTTAACTGTGTTTATTTCTTTTTAACTGTGTTTAGGTCTGGTTAACTGTGTTTATTTCTGTTTAACTGTGTTTAGGTCTGTTTAACTGTGTTTAGCTCTGGTTAACTTTGCTTAACTGTGTTTATTTCTGTTTAACTGTGTTTAGGTCTGTTTAACTGTGTTTAGCTCTGGTTAACTGTGCTTAACTGTGTTTATTTCTTTTTAACTGTGTTTAGGTCTGGTTAACTGTGTTTATTTCTGTTTAATTGTGTTTAGGTCTGTTTAACTGGGTCTCTTGTGTGTTTAGGTTCTGTGTGTTTAGGGTCTCTTGTGTGTTTAGGTTCTGTGTGTTTAGGGTCTCTTGTGTGTTTAGGTTCTGTGTGTTTAGGTTCTGTGTGTTTAGGGTCTCTTGTGTGTTTAGGGTCTCTTGTGTGTTTAGGTTCTGTGTGTTTAGGGTCTCTTGTGTGTTTAGGTTCTGTGTGTTTAGGTTCTCTTGTGTGTTTAGGTTCTGTGTGTTTAGGGTCTCTTGTGTTTAGGGTCTCTTGTGTGTTTAGGTTCTGTGTGTTTAGGGTCTCTTGTGTGTTTAGGGTCTCTTGTGTGTTTAGGGTCTCTTGTGTGTTTAGGTTCTGTGTGTTTAGGTTCTGTGTGTTTAGGGTCTCTTGTGTGTTTAGGTTCTGTGTGTTTAGGGTCTCTTGTGTGTTTAGGTTCTGTGTGTTTAGGTTCTGTGTGTTTAGGGTCTCTTGTGTGTTTAGGTTCTGTGTGTTTAGGTTCTGTGTGTTTAGGGTCTGTGTGTTTAGGGTCTCTTGTGTGTTTAGGTTCTGTGTGTTTAGGTTCTGTGTGTTTAGGGTCTCTTGTGTGTTTAGGTTCTGTGTGTTTAGGGTCTGTGTGTTTAGGGTCTCTTGTGTGTTTAGGTTCTGTGTGTTTAGGTTCTGTGTGTTTAGGGTCTGTATGTTTAGGTTCTGTGTATTTAGGGTCTCTGTGTGTTTAGGGTCTCTGTGTGTTTAGGTTCTGTGTGTTTAGGGTCTCTGTGTGTTTAGGTTCTGTGTGTTTAGGTTCTGTGTGTTTAGGGTCTCTTGTGTGTTTAGGTTCTGTGTGTTTAGGGTCTGTATGTTTAGGTTCTGTGTATTTAGGGTCTCTGTGTGTTTAGGGTCTCTGTGTGTTTAGGTTCTGTGTGTTTAGGGTCTGTGTGTTTAGGTTCTGTGTACCTGCTCTGCTATGTAGAACGTTTTGCTGCTGGTTTTGGGGTGGAGCCACATGCAGCGGAACGTTTCTCCAATGATGGGGTTGTACGGCTTCTTTAGACCCTGTGTCACACACACACACACACACACACACAAACACACAGGTCAGAGGAGTGTGTTTATTCTGCAGGATTGAAGCGGGAAGGTGCAGAGGTTTAGTACCTTTGGTTTCTTGTAGAACCCGGAGACGTACCACTTCACCACCTTCTTCATGCGGTTGTATGCGTTCTCCTCCACTGCAGCTCTAAACACATCACACACACACAAACACAAAACACACACATTTACATACAGAACCAAACCTATATCAATATTCTGAATTATTATTAGTATCATACTGATTTAGTGACTATACACGGCACTACAAGGATAGTATATATGCAATGTGTATATGCAATACACTATACAGACAGAAGTATTGGGACACCTGTTCATTCATTGTTTCTATTGAAGTCAAGGGTTAAAAGAGCTGATCCTGTTTTTTGTTTGTCTCTACTGTCCAGAGAAAAAGAATTTCTACTAGATTTTAGAGGAGCATTGCTGTGAGGATTTGACTGTATTCAGCCACAAGAGTGTTAATGAGGTCAGGATGTTGGATGATAATCATCACCCCACCTCATCATCTCCAACTCATCCCAAAAGTACTGGATGGAGCTCCACCACCATCATTCCAGAGAACACAGTTCCTCCACTGCTCCACAGCTCCTCAATGCTGGGGGGCTTTATATACACCCCTCTAGCCCACGCCTGGCATTAGGCAGCATGGAGACAATAGGTTCATGATGATCTGCTCCAGAGAGTCCTATTCTATTGGCAGTACCTCTCTACAGGGACTAGACAAGCTGTGTGTGTACATTTGCACATCTGTGTCAGCAATGAGTGCAACATAAAATAGCTGAATGCATTCATTAGAAGCATTTATTATTGTCCATAAACTTTTGGAGACTCTGGTTGTGTGTGTGTTACTCACTCAGACAGGAAGTCAGCGTGGTAATAGTAATCAGAGAGTTTGTCCAGGAAGGACCGCGGCTCCAGGATGAAGGTGGGCAGAACAACTTTAGAGAGATCCATGCCCGGCCGGACCTGCTTCAGCAACGTCCAGATCAGAGATTTATTCTCCTCCGACACCGTTTCAGTCTGAGACGCTTCACCTGCCTGACCGAGAGGAAGCACAAGGTAGGGGTTTCTAATAAAGTGGCCAGTGAGTGGAAGCACAAGGTAGGTGTTTCTAATAAAGTGGCCAGTGAGTGGAAGCACAAGGTAGGTGTTTCTAATAAAGTGGCCAGTGAGTGGAAGCACAAGGTAGGTGTTTCTAATAAAGTGGCCAGTGAGTGGAAGCACAAGCTAATAAAGTGTCAGACCTCTCCCAGCTCCTCGTGGCTCTGCTGAAGGTAGATTGTCTCTCTCAGGTTCTCGCCGGGTTCCAGGTCGGCGTACGAGTCGTCTTGCCGTTCACTCGTGTCGCTGTCGCTCTCCTCACTCTTCTCCCATTCATTCTCCTCCTGCTCATTCTCACGGTCCGATTTATCAGAGTACAGATCCACATCCTTAAACTGCTCACCATCACTGAACCTGAGAGAACACACACACACACACACACACACCTCAGTGTATATCACAATACCTACATTTAGAGCGTTATTAATTATTATTCACCCTAATGAGAGACTGTAGCTCCGCCTCCTCAGTGTATATCACAATACCTACATTTAGAGCGTTATTAATTATTATTCACCCTAATGAGAGACTGTAGCTCCGCCTCCTCAGTGTATATCACAATACCTACATTTAGAGCGTTATTAATATTCACCCTAATGAGAGACTGTAGCTCCGCCTCCTCAGTGTATATCACAATACCTACATTTAGAGCGTTATTAATATTCACCCTAATGAGAGACTGTAGCTCCTCCTCCTCAGTGTATATCACAATACCTACATTTAGAGCGTTATTAATATTCACCCTAATGAGAGACTGTAGCTCCGCCTCCTCAGTGTATATCACAATACCTACATTTAGAGTGTTATTAATATTCACCCTAATGAGAGACTGTAGCTCCTCCTCCTCAGTGTATATCACAATACCTACATTTAGAGCGTTATTAATATTCACCCTAATGAGAGACTGTAGCTCCTCCTCCTCAGTGTATATCACAATACCTACATTTAGAGTTATTAATATTCACCCTAATGAGGGACTGTAGCTCCTCCTCCTCAGTGTATATCACAATACCTACATTTAGAGCGTTATTAATATTCACCCTAATGAGAGACTGTAGCTCCTCCTCCTCAGTGTATATCACAATACCTACATTTAGAGCGTTATTAATATTCACCCTAATGAGAGACTGTAGCTCCTCCTCCTCAGTGTATATTACAATACCTACATTTAGAGCGTTATTAATATTCACGCTAATGAGAGACTGTAGCTCCTCCTCCTCAGTGTATATCACAATACCTACATTTAGAGCGTTATTAATATTCACCCTAATGAGAGACTGTAGCTCCTCCTCCTCAGTGTATATCACAATACCTACATTTAGTTATTAATATTCACCCTAATGAGAGACTGTAGCTCCTCCTCCTCAGTGTATATCACAATACCTACATTTAGAGAGTTATTAATATTCACCCTAATGAGAGACTGTAGCTCCTCCTCCTCAGTGTATATCACAATACCTACATTTAGAGCGTTATTAATATTCACGCTAATGAGAGACTGTAGCTCCTCCTCCTCAGTGTATATCACAATACCTACATTTAGAGCGTTATTAATATTCACGCTAATGAGAGACTGTAGCTCCTCCTCCTCAGTGTATATCACAATACCTACATTTAGAGCGTTATTAATATTCACCCTAATGAGAGACTGTAGCTCCTCCTCCTCAGTGTATATCACAATACCTACATTTAGAGCGTTATTAATATTCACCCTAATGAGAGACTGTAGCTCCTCCTCCTCAGTGTATATCACAATACCTACATTTAGAGCGTTATTAATATTCACCCTAATGAGAGACTGTAGCTCCTCCTCCTCAGTGTATATCACAATACCTACATTTAGAGCGTTATTAATATTCACCCTAATGAGAGACTGTAGCTCCTCCTCCTCAGTGTATATCACAATACCTACATTTAGAGCGTTATTAATATTCACGCTAATGAGAGACTGTAGCTCCTCCTCCTCAGTGTATATCACAATACCTACATTTAGAGCGTTATTAATATTCACCCTAATGAGAGACTGTAGCTCCTCCTCCTCAGTGTATATCACAATACCTACATTTAGTTATTAATATTCACCCTAATGAGAGACTGTAGCTCCTCCTCCTCAGTGTATATCACAATACCTACATTTAGAGAGTTATTAATATTCACCCTAATGAGAGACTGTAGCTCCTCCTCCTCAGTGTATATCACAATACCTACATTTAGAGCGTTATTAATATTCACCCTAATGAGAGACTGTAGCTCCTCCTCCTCAGTGTATATCACAATACCTACATTTAGAGCGTTATTAATATTCACCCTAATGAGAGACTGTAGCTCCTCCTCCTCAGTGTATATCACAATACCTACATTTAGAGCGTTATTAATATTCATGCTAATGAGAGACTGTAGCTCCTCCTCCTCAGTGTATATCACAATACCTACATTTAGAGCGTTATTAATATTCACCCTAATGAGAGACTGTAGCTCCTCCTCCTCAGTGTATATCACAATACCTACATTTAGAGCGTTATTAATATTCACCCTAATGAGAGACTGTAGCTCCTCCTACTCAGTGTATATCACAATACCTACATTTAGAGCGTTATTAATATTCACGCTAATGAGAGACTGTAGCTCCTCCTCCTCAGTGTATATCACAATACCTACATTTAGAGCGTTATTAATATTCACCCTAATGAGAGACTGTAGCTCCTCCTCCTCAGTGTATATCACAATACCTACATTTAGAGTGTTATTAATATTCACGCTAATGAGAGACTGTAGCTCCTCCTCCTCAGTGTATATCACAATACCTACATTTAGAGTTATTAATATTCACCCTAATGAGAGACTGTAGCTCCTCCTCCTCAGTGTATATCACAATACCTACATTTAGAGCGTTATTAATATTCACCCTAATGAGAGACTGTAGCTCCTCCTCCTCAGTGTATATTACAATACCTACATTTAGAGCGTTATTAATATTCACCCTAATGAGAGACTGTAGCTCCTCCTCCTCAGTGTATATCACAATACCTACATTTAGAGCGTTATTAATATTCACCCTAATGAGAGACTGTAGCTCCTCCTCCTCAGTGTATATCACAATACCTACATTTAGAGCGTTATTAATATTCACCCTAATGAGAGACTGTAGCTCCTCCTCCTCAGTGTATATCACAATACCTACATTTAGTTATTAATATTCACCCTAATGAGAGACTGTAGCTCCTCCTCCTCAGTGTATATCACAATACCTACATTTAGAGAGTTATTAATATTCACCCTAATGAGAGACTGTAGCTCCTCCTCCTCAGTGTATATCACAATACCTACATTTAGAGCGTTATTAATATTCACGCTAATGAGAGACTGTAGCTCCTCCTCCTCAGTGTATATCACAATACCTACATTTAGAGCGTTATTAATATTCACGCTAATGAGAGACTGTAGCTCCTCCTCCTCAGTGTATATCACAATACCTACATTTAGAGCGTTATTAATATTCACCCTAATGAGAGACTGTAGCTCCTCCTCCTCAGTGTATATCACAATACCTACATTTAGAGCGTTATTAATATTCACCCTAATGAGAGACTGTAGCTCCTCCTCCTCAGTGTATATCACAATACCTACATTTAGAGCGTTATTAATATTCACCCTAATGAGAGACTGTAGCTCCTCCTCCTCAGTGTATATCACAATACCTACATTTAGAGCGTTATTAATATTCACCCTAATGAGAGACTGTAGCTCCTCCTCCTCAGTGTATATTACAATACCTACATTTAGAGCGTTATTAATATTCACGCTAATGAGAGACTGTAGCTCCTCCTCCTCAGTGTATATCACAATACCTACATTTAGAGCGTTATTAATATTCACCCTAATGAGAGACTGTAGCTCCTCCTCCTCAGTGTATATCACAATACCTACATTTAGTTATTAATATTCACCCTAATGAGAGACTGTAGCTCCTCCTCCTCAGTGTATATCACAATACCTACATTTAGAGAGTTATTAATATTCACCCTAATGAGAGACTGTAGCTCCTCCTCCTCAGTGTATATCACAATACCTACATTTAGAGCGTTATTAATATTCACCCTAATGAGAGACTGTAGCTCCTCCTCCTCAGTGTATATCACAATACCTACATTTAGAGCGTTATTAATATTCACCCTAATGAGAGACTGTAGCTCCTCCTCCTCAGTGTATATCACAATACCTACATTTAGAGCGTTATTAATATTCATGCTAATGAGAGACTGTAGCTCCTCCTCCTCAGTGTATATCACAATACCTACATTTAGAGCGTTATTAATATTCACCCTAATGAGAGACTGTAGCTCCTCCTCCTCAGTGTATATCACAATACCTACATTTAGAGCGTTATTAATATTCACCCTAATGAGAGACTGTAGCTCCTCCTACTCAGTGTATATCACAATACCTACATTTAGAGCGTTATTAATATTCACGCTAATGAGAGACTGTAGCTCCTCCTCCTCAGTGTATATCACAATACCTACATTTAGAGCGTTATTAATATTCACCCTAATGAGAGACTGTAGCTCCTCCTCCTCAGTGTATATCACAATACCTACATTTAGAGTGTTATTAATATTCACGCTAATGAGAGACTGTAGCTCCTCCTCCTCAGTGTATATCACAATACCTACATTTAGAGTTATTAATATTCACCCTAATGAGAGACTGTAGCTCCTCCTCCTCAGTGTATATCACAATACCTACATTTAGAGCGTTATTAATATTCACCCTAATGAGAGACTGTAGCTCCTCCTCCTCAGTGTATATTACAATACCTACATTTAGAGCGTTATTAATATTCACCCTAATGAGAGACTGTAGCTCCTCCTCCTCAGTGTATATCACAATACCTACATTTAGAGCGTTATTAATATTCACCCTAATGAGAGACTGTAGCTCCTCCTCCTCAGTGTATATCACAATACCTACATTTAGAGTTATTAATATTCACCCTAATGAGAGACTGTAGCTCCTCCTCCTCAGTGTATATCACAATACCTACATTTAGAGTGTTATTAATATTCACCCTAATGAGAGACTGTAGCTCCTCCTCCTCAGTGTATATCACAATACCTACATTTAGAGTTATTAATATTCACCCTAATGAGAGACTGTAGCTCCTCCTCCTCAGTGTATATCACAGTACCTACATTTAGAGCGTTATTAATATTCACCCTAATGAGAGACTGTAGCTCCGCCTCCTCAGTGTATATCACAATACCTACATTTAGAGCGCTATTAATATTCACCCTAATGAGAGACTGTAGCTCCGCCTCCTCAGTGTATATCACAATAACTACATTTAGAGTTATTAATATTCACCCTAATGAGAGACTGTGTGAGTGTGTGTGTGTGTGTGTGTGTGCGCTCACTGGAAGCCCTGCATGTTGTGTGCTCTGAGCAGGCTGTAGAAGTTGATGTGTGTGTGTGAGGTTTCTGCAGTTTCCTCTTTTCCCTCCCGGATCATCGTCCTCTTCAGCAGACTGGAACACTTCAGAGCCAGCTCCAGAGCATCCATCCAGCAGCGGCCTGCACACACACACACACACACACACACACACACAAACACACAGCAGACAAAATTGATAAACAGTGAGCTGTGTGTTTTGTGCTGCTCAGTGGGACGTCCTGTCCGGTCCCCTGCTTTAGTACCTGTGCTCTGTGCCCTGTAAGGAAGGGGGCGGGGACTCATCATCATTACCTCAACAGCCAACCGCTTTCCTCGGCTCTCAGACCCCCTAACATCTCTAACAGCACCAGAAGCAGGGTGTGTGAGTATGTATGGGTGTGTAAGAGTGTGTAAGAGTGTGTATGGGTGTGTATGGGTGTGTATGGGTGTGTAAGAGTGTGTAAGAGTGTGTATGGGTGTGTAAGAGTGTGTATGGGTGTGTAAGAGTGTGTATGGGTGTGTATGGGTGTGTAAGAGTGTGTATGGGTGTGTAAGAGTGTGTATGGGTGTGTATGGGTGTGTATGGGTGTGTAAGAGTGTGTAAGAGTGTGTATGGGTGTGTAAGAGTGTGTATGGGTGTGTAAGAGTGTGTATGGGTGTGTATGGGTGTGTAAGAGTGTGTATGGGTGTGTAAGAGTGTGTATGGGTGTGTATGGGTGTGTATGGGTGTGTAAGAGTGTGTAAGAGTGTGTATGGGTGTGTAAGAGTGTGTATGGGTGTGTAAGAGTGTGTATGGGTGTGTATGGGTGTGTAAGAGTGTGTATGGGTGTGTAAGAGTGTGTATGGGTGTGTATGGGTGTGTATGGGTGTGTAAGAGTGTGTAAGAGTGTGTATGGGTGTGTAAGAGTGTGTATGGGTGTGTAAGAGTGTGTATGGGTGTGTATGGGTGTGTAAGAGTGTGTATGGGTGTGTAAGAGTGTGTATGGGTGTGTATGGGTGTGTAAGAGTGTGTATGGGTGTGTAAGAGTGTGTATGGGTGTGTAAGAGTGTGTATGGGTGTGTATGGGTGTGTAAGAGTGTGTATGGGTGTGTAAGAGTGTGTATGGGTGTGTAAGAGTGTGTATGGGTGTGTATGGGTGTGTATGGGTGTGTAAGAGTGTGTAAGAGTGTGTATGGGTGTGTAAGAGTGTGTAAGAGTGTGTAAGAGTGTGTATGGGTGTGTATGGGTGTGTAAGAGTGTGTATGGGTGTGTATGGGTGTGTAAGGGTGTGTATGGGTGTGTAAGAGTGTGTATGGGTGTGTATGGGTGTGTAAGAGTGTGTATGGGTGTGTATGGGTGTGTAAGAGTGTGTATGGGTGTGTAAGAGTGTGTATGGGTGTGTAAGAGTGTGTATGGGTGTGTATGGGTGTGTATGGGTGTGTAAGAGTGTGTAAGAGTGTGTATGGGTGTGTAAGAGTGTGTAAGAGTGTGTAAGAGTGTGTAAGAGTGTGTATGGGTGTGTATGGGTGTGTAAGAGTGTGTATGGGTGTGTATGGGTGTGTAAGGGTGTGTATGGGTGTGTAAGAGTGTGTATGGGTGTGTATGGGTGTGTAAGAGTGTGTATGGGTGTGTATGGGTGTGTAAGAGTGTGTATGGGTGTGTATGGGTGTGTAAGAGTGTGTAAGAGTGTGTATGGGTGTGTATGGGTGTGTAAGAGTGTGTATGGGTGTGTAAGAGTGTGTAAGAGTGTGTATGGGTGTGTATGGGTGTGTATGGGTGTGTAAGAGTGTGTAAGAGTGTGTATGGGTGTGTAAGAGTGTGTATGGGTGTGTATGGGTAAGGAGGGTGGTTGTGGTTACCATCGGACTCAGAGGCAGCGCGGAAGATCAGGTGACTGCTTGGCAGCGGTTGAGTGATGGAGCCAACAGCTTCTCCTTTGGGGCCCTGACACACACACACACACACACACGTCATTTTTGTTGCATAAAATAATAAATAATACTAATATTAACACTTCTGAATAGAGCTCAGAAGTGTGTGTGTGTGTGTTGACCTTCACGGCCCATATGGACTGCTCCAGCGGGTGGAACAGTTTGAAGCAGAAGCCGTCCTTCTTGGAGGGTCTCTCGATGAGCTCGCAGGCGCTCAGCAGCACGGTTCCCACCCACTGCCCGTTCTTATTGGTCTTATAGATCAGCAACACACCCGGCTTCAACACACACCACAGCTTTGTCCAGCTCTTCAGAGTCCCGCGGATCTACACACACACACACACACACACACACACACACAGTGTCTCAGACAGGGTTCACCCCAGGGCCCTCTGACTGGTCTGCTACAGCAGCGGTCCTGACCCTGGTCCTGGAGGTCCGCTGTCCAGCAGGGCTTAGAGTTCTCCTTTTACACTAAAATGTCATCATTACTGTAAGCGAGTGGGAGGACTGCGCATCGTCCTGTAACCCTGTCTCAGAGCTCGCAGGACGCCCCCCCCCCCCCGTCCAACTACCCCTCTGATCAGGGCTGATGCGCCTCTCAACCACACACACACCTTCAGCCAGTCGGCCATGACGATGACAGATGGGTCAGTGATGGTGCTCAGGAGCTCTTTAGTCGCTCGTTTCTTCTCCTCCCTGTAGTTCTTCTTCTGTACCTGCAGACACACACACACACACACACACACACACACACATACAACTGTTGAACATGGCGTTCCTTACAATACTAAATTCTCCAGCCTGTCACAATCATAAAACACACACACACACACACACACACACACACACACAC
This sequence comes from Salminus brasiliensis, assembly GCF_030463535.1. Classification (NCBI taxonomy): domain Eukaryota; kingdom Metazoa; phylum Chordata; class Actinopteri; order Characiformes; family Bryconidae; genus Salminus; species Salminus brasiliensis. Next base: position 149,854 of record NC_132879.1, on the reverse strand, counting down.
TGCTCTTACCTTGAGAGACTCTTTTTTGGTGAGTTTGTTCCCGGAGGCTGAAACGTCTTTATCTGATCCATTATAGAGTTTAGTCTCCGACTGTAAATCACAAACACCAGACCTCAACACACTGCTCAACACCACAGAGTGTGTGTAGGAAGTGTGTGTGTGTGTGTGTGTGTGTGTGTTTAATACCTTGCTTTTAGAAATAGAGAGAGAGGAGTCTTCTTTCAAAGGTAAAATGTCTTCCTTTCGTTCAAAACCTGCAACACACACACACACACATCACATTTCACACACTGTACAACAGAGAGAAAGAGAGAGAGAGAGAGAGAGAGAGAGAGAGTGTGTGTGTGTGTGTGTGTGTGTGTGTGTGTGTATGGATGTCAGACTAACCGATACATTTAGAGCCTCAGTGACTGATCTGAGATCTGTGCATTTGTTTATTTGCTCATTTCTTTATTTGTTTGTTTTGCTTTATTGAAGTGAGTCACTGGTTAATTATTAGCATAATATCTGCTTATTAATCTTGTTTCCATTAAAACATAACAATAACAACAAAATTAAGCTTTTAAGGTGAAGCAGATATTTGCATAAACCCACTCGACACACTCAAGATAAAACAATCATCCTGTTTAAACAAACACACACACACTCACACTCACACACACTCACACACACACACTCACACTCACACACACGCACAGTGCAGTTCTGAGGCAGCTGTGAGTCACATCTCTGAACCTGAAAAACACTCAAATTTCCTCTGCATTAATCAGCACTACTCACTGACTGTGTGTGTGTGAGAGAGAGAGAGAGAGAGAGAGAGAGAGAGAGAGAGAGAGAGAGTGTGTGTGTGTGTGTGTGTGTGTGAGAGAGAGAGAGAGAGAGAGAGTGTGTGAGAGAGAGAGTGAGAGAGAGTGTGTGAGAGAGAGAGAGGGAGAGAGTGTGTGTGTGAGAGAGAGAGAGAGAGAGAGAGTGTGTGAGAGAGAGAGTGAGAGAGAGTGTGTGAGAGAGAGAGAGGGAGAGAGTGTGTGTGTGAGAGAGAGAGAGAGAGAGAGAGAGAGAGAGTGTGTGTGTGTGTGTGTGTGTGTGTGTGTGTGTGTGTGAGAGAGAGAGAGAGAGAGAGAGAGAGAGTGTGTGTGTGAGAGAGCGGTCCACAGGTCCAGATCAGCTTCCAGCATCATCCTGTGTCTATCAAGGACTCTCCTGAATGCTAATTATGAAAGAAAAGCTCATTAGCATAAATGACTCATTAGCATACTTGGTCATTAGCATTTAAACTCATATCAGTCTAGAACCACTGACCCACATCACTGTCCTGCTGAGACTCAGACCAGGTGAAGCTTCCCCCGCCCCCCACTGCTGGACTGAATCACAGCCCAGCACTGTCCAATTCAGCACAGTCCTGTCCAGAACCACTTAATTCAAAACAGCCCAGTCCAGCTTCATTGATTCAGAGAAGTCCTGTCCAGCACCAGCCGACTAAGCACTGTCCAGTCCAACACCATCTGATTCAGCACACTCCAGTCATGAACTATCCAAGTCAATATAGTCCACAAACATAAACACCACAAACACCATAAAGACCACAAATACCATGAACATCACAAACACCATAAACAACAAAACATCATAAACATCACATAAAGACCACAAACATAATAAACACCACAAACATAAAAAAGACCACAAACATTATGAAGACCACAAATACCATGAACGTCACAAACACCATAAACACCAAACATAAACATCACAAACATAAAGACCACAAACATAATAAAGACCACAAACACCATAAAGACCACAAACATATTAAACACCACACACACCATAAAGACCACAAACATATTAAACACCACACACACCATAAAGACCACAAACATATTAAACACCACACACACCATAAACACCACAAACATCATAAACACCACACACACCATAAAGACCACAAACATATTAAACACCATAAACACCACAAACAGCATAAACACCACAAATACTATGAACATCACAAACACCATAAACACCACAAACATAATAAAGACTGCAAACACCATAAACACCACAAACACAATAAAGACCACAAACATAAACACCACACACACCATAAACACCACAAACATCATAAACACCACACACACCATAAATACCACAAACATAATAAAGACCACAAATACCATACAGACCACAAACATAATAAACACCACAAACATAATAAAGACCACAAATACCATAAAGACCACAAACATAATAATCACCACAAACACCATAAACATCAAAAACACTGTGCAATCATAAACACCACAAACACAATAAAGACCACAAATACCACACAGACCACAAACATAATAAACACC